>NC_081552.1:266576739-266711739 GCF_963082655.1 Stomoxys calcitrans | reverse complement strand
AGCGTTATAGGTAGATATGCTAACCTCTGCGCTACGATGGCCTCCATCCAATATCCAATTTCTTCATTTATTCCACCATTTTCGCCAGTCTAGTCGGTTCTCTTCGCGCTCTGACATTCCATTGTCGATTCTCTTCTCGCTCTGACATTCCATTGTTCAATTCTTGTCCTATTTCGTATGACAGGGTAGTCAACCATGGACGTAGTGTTTCATATATTCTTCTTTCATTCGTGTCTTGAATTGGGGATTTCAGATAAGCGAATGATTGGTCCACTATATCCAAAGGTGGTGGTGGGGTTACCACTTTGAAGCCGAAACCTCGCCTTTATATTGACATTGGTAATAAAATGGCGCCAAATACTCGCCCACATCGATTCAAGGATCTTAAGCTTAATCGGACATTTGTTGGCCTCTCAGTGTAGAGACCTCCGAGACTTTTTCACAGAATTCGCTTAGCTACCCGCTGCTACCCAACTTATCTACTGGGCTTCCCAATATTCGCAGCCTGTGGACGATTCTGGTAGCAGCTATACTTCCAAGTATCTAAAAAAGACACAAATTTTGGGATGTATGAACTCGAGAACTAAAATCGGGCGATTGGTTTATACAGGGCTATGTTTTGTTAAGAAGCTATGTGAACAACAAACAGTGGGATGGGGAAAAATCTTTTGCTGGTCATAGCTGAGGTTAGACCCAGATTATGTGCAAAATTTTCTAGAAGGCCCGGAGGCCATTGGTAGGCCTTGAGACCAGCTTCCATGCTTGCAAGTGTATGGTATCTTTTATAATGTAGAAGATATTCCATTACCAATATTTTTTGGGAGTTTTCGGCGAGGGTATGACTTTTGCGGGAGTCGTAAATATTTGTGGTTAGTTTTTCATTCATTCCTTCTGATACCAAAGGGCAGTCAGTCTTCCCTATTGAGATGAAGGAAGCACCGGGATTGGACTGAACCTTTCCATCTATCATCTCTCTTTCTTTCCATCTATGTGAACAATTCCGTAGACTAGTGTTGCAATCACTTCATAAGCTTCGCTCTTTATATGTTTTCTTAAAATTCAAAATAAGCCAACAAAATCTCTAAGCAGACATGGTTGTTGGCAACTTTTAAAAATAATCAAAATATTTACGATGTCCTTTGAAATTTATGCATGGGCTTAATACATTCACTGGCTGAATAGCTGTAAAATCAAATCTTGCCAATAGTTGTTGCCTTGCTGCTGTTGTGTTCTTCATTTTTTTTTTGTTCGTTCCTTTAAAATTTCATAGCATTTTGGCCCTTCTCAGACTCCTTACTTTTCTTTTTGTAAATAATAATAAAATTTAACTTTTCTTTAAGTTCACGCAAATGACATCAGCTTTTCTGTTACAGTATTTCTGTTGATTTTGTTTTTTTTTTATTGGCCGGCCGTCTTTGTTGCTGTTTTCAGTTTGAGTTCTATGGCACATCAGCATATGACCCACCCCTCCACATATTCGCCAGGCAATCTGACTTTTCCAAGAAATTTCCAACTCACAAATCCATAGCTCATGCCATAAGTGAGTTTTGCGATTTTTACCGCTTCAGAGTTTGTTTTTGTTTCGTTTGCTTTTTTGTTTCATGGGGGATGGAGTACGAACTTGTTTGTCCCCTCCTAGATTTTATGTGAATCGCCCGAAGAGGAAATATTTTAATAATATCATAAAAACTTATGATATGTGAAGAATCATTGAAACATAAAAACAACAAAACATGAACTATACGCATAATGTGAAGCTTCCTCGGTATTGTTTGTTTTCATAACGCCACAGACAGCCATATCAGCCATTCATACAGCGGCCGACTACCACCCCAGCAAAAGCCTGTCGTATTTCAGTTTCCATATTCTAATAGACAGTTGGAGAGACAGACAGACAGTTGGACAGACGAAGAGATACGGCGACTTACCACCATAAGCAAATCAGGCTAGAGCGTTTTCAACATAACTTTGAGGATATTTTTCTCTACGAGTATCCACCATAACAAAACCTGTCATTTATTGTTTTGTAACCACGTGGGTATAGCGGGTCGGATGGAAAGATGGCAGTTTATTGTACTCTTAAAAGGGAGGCTGGATGTGTATGCATCTTAAATGCAATATTTTGATTTGTATCGACTCTAGCGAGAGATATGTGGTGTGCATAGGCATTTGTTATCAAAAAAAAAAAAAAAAACAAGTAAAAAGGCATTAAGTTCGGTTCGGGCCGAACTTTAGATAGCAACCACCTCGGGTGAATATGCAAACCCCCTTTCGTCAAAATCCGGTGCAAAAAGGCATACCTTATGCCCCATAGCAGCTATATCAAGATATGTTCCGATTTGGACCAAATACTAATAAGTAAAAGACATTGTGGCCCCAAAACCTAAAACCAAGAGATCGGTCTATATGGCAGCTATATCCAAATCTGAACCGATCTGTGCGGTAATGCAGAAGAATTTCAAGGCGCTTAACTTAACTCACTGTCCCAAATTTCGGCGACATCGGACAATAAATGCGTGTTTTATGGGCCTTAGACCCTAATTCGGAGGATCGGTTTATATGGCAGCTATATCCAAATCTGAACCGATCTGGGCCAAATTGACGAAGGATATCGAAGCTCTTAACACAACTCACCGTCCCAAATTTCAGAAAAATGGGTTACTAAATGTGAATTTTATGGGCCTAAGACCCAAAATTGGAGGATCGGTCTATATGCCAGCTATATCCAAATCTGAACCGATCTGCGCCAAAATATGGTACGAAGGATGTCGAAGGGTCTAACACAACTCAATTTCCCAAACTTCAACAACATCGGATAGTTAGTGTGGCTTTTATGGGTCCAAGACCCTAAATCGGAGGATCGGTCTATATGGCAGCTATATCCAAATATGGACCGATATGGACCAAATGGAAGAAGGATGTCGAAGATCCCAACTCAACTCACTGTCCCAAATTTCAGCAAAATTGGATAATAAATGTGTCTTTTGTGGGTCTAAAACCCTTAATCGGCGGATGGGTCTGTATGGCAGCTATAACCAAATCTAGATCGATCTGGGCCAAATTGAAGTAGGATGTAGAGGGGCTTAACACAACTCACTGTGCCAAATTTCAGCAAAATCGAATAATAATTGTGGATTATATGGGCCTAAGACCCTAAATCGGCCAATCGATCTATATGGGGGCTATATCAAGATATAGTCCGATATAGCCCATCTTCGAACTTAACCTGCTTATGAACAAAAAAACAATCTGTGCAAACTTTCATCTGAATATCTCTATTTTTAAAGACTGTAGCGTGATTTCAACAGACAGATCGTCTTAGACTTTTACGCTGATCTAAAATCTAAAAATTATATAGCCTATGTCTCCTTTCAGACACACGTACACAATATATGAAATTTTTAAGAAAATCGGTTTAGCCAAGTATCATATAGTCATAATGTGTCTAATGGCGTTTTTGAGGGGCGGCGTGACCCCCTATACCTCGATCTGATTTTGTATGGCAGATTCGAAATCTACTACCTTTCATTTCAGCCCCATATTGAAATGAACGTCCAATTTGTCAGTTTGGTGGAGTTTTGAGGTTGAGGCGGCCCGATGGGTACTTAGACTCAAAGTTTAATACCATATTCGTATTCCACTCTCCAATACCATTCATTTGATACCTATATTGTCCCGATCGGTACACTATTGACTTTGGGTTGTGTTTTTGGCTTAAGGGGGAGGGTCCGTCCCCCTTACGGTACCTAAAAATTATATAGCCTATGTTTCCTTCCAGACCAACCTATAGAATATGACAAAATTTCAAGATAATCGGTTCTGCCGTTTTTCAGTCTATACGGAACAAACAAACCAAGTCTCATATATCCGTGATTGGCTAATATGCCCATTTTGGGAGTTTTTGTGGGGGTGGGGTGACCCCCTTCGAATTCGACATGAATTTGTATGCCAGATTCGTTATCTACTCCCGCATTCTTCTCATTTGAATCCCATGTTGTCCCAATCGGTCCAATTTTATTTTTATATCCACCACCGAAGGAGCGGGGTATATTTATTTTGTCATTCCGTTTGCAACACATCGAATCGAATATCAATTTCCGACCCTATAAAGTATATACATTCTCGATCAGAGTAAAAATGTAAGACGATCTAGACATGTCCGTCCGTCTGTCCGTCTTTCTGTTATAATCACACCACAATCTTTAAAAATAGAGATATTGAGCTTAAACTTTGCACAGATTGTTTTCTTGTCCATAAGCAGGTTAATTTCGAAGATGGGCTATATCGGACTATATCTTGATATAGCCCCCATATAGACCGATCTGCCGATTTAGGGTCGTAGGCCAATAAAACCCCCATTAATTATCCGATTACATTGAAATTTTGTACAGTGAGTTGCGTTAGGCCATTCGGCATCCTTCTTTAGTATGACCCAGATCGGTTCAGATTTGGATATATTTGCCATATAGACCGATCCGCCGATTTAAGGCCTTAGGCCCATAAAAGCCACATTGATTATCCGGTTTTACTGAAATTTAAGACAGTGAAATTTGTGAGGCCCTCTGACATCCTTCGTCAATTTGGCACAAATCGGTTCAGATTGGGATATAGCCCCCATATAGACCGATCCTGGGTCTGAGGCCCATAAAAGCCACATTTATTACTCGATTTTGCTGAAATTTGGGACAGTGAGTTGAGTTAGGCCCTTCGACATCCTTCGTCCGTTTGGCCTAGATCGGTTCAGATTTGGATATAGCTGCCATATAGACCGATCTCTCGATTTAAGGTTTTTGGCCCATAAAAGACGTATTTATTGCTCGATTTCGCCGAAATTTTTGACTGTGAGTTATGATAGGCCCTTCGGTACATTTCTCTAATTTGGCCTATATCGGTTCAGATTTGGATATACCTGCCATATATACCGATCTCATGATTTAAGGTTTTGTGCCCATAAAAGGCGCATTTATTGTGGCTGGAATTTGGGACAGTAGGTTGTGATAGGCCATTCGACATCCCTCTTCTATTTGGCTGAGATTGGTTCATATTTGGATAAAGCTGCCATATAGGCCGATCTCTCGATTTAAAGTCTTGGCCCAATAAAAGGCACATTTATAATCCGATTTCGCTCAAATTTGGCACAGTGATTTATATTGGGCTTTTCGACATTCGTGTCGTATATGGTTCAGATCGGTTTGTATATGGATATGGTCTATGGCTAGACCAATATTTTGTTCTACAAAATTGAGCAGTGACTTATACTAATTACACTTCTCAATATCCTTGTCGAATTTGGACCAAATCGTACCATATTTCGATAAAGCTGCTATCGGGGCATACATTATGCATTTTTCATTGGACTATGACGAAAGGTGGTGGGTATCCAAAGTTCTGCCCGACCAAACTTAACGCCTTTTTACTTGTTTTTTTTTTTAACATTTAAAGAGCTTTGTTAAGGTTTATATCGTAATTGTTATCACACAAAAGCCCATTTCTTATCATTGTGGTTAAGTAGAAAATGCTACCACAACAATGAATGCCATTCGAAACAATTTAAGTATCTAAGCGATTCTTACAAGTTGTAATACTTAATGGTTAAAAACTGCATTTTATGATTCAACTTTGGAATGAAGTCATTTTAAAGTTTTCCATTTTACTACTCACTCGCACACCACACACTGGAGGGGCATATGATGCTAACCAAGAGGGCCCATAAAAGTGTACCAAATAAACCACAAAATTGCGAACGTAAACAACAGAATGTTGATGACATAAATGTCAGGCTAACTAACTACATGTGCCTGTATATGTGAGTGTGGGTGTGGGTGTGTGTGCGTGTGCGTGTGGGTGCTTGTATCGTAGTAGTATGCAGCATATAACAACAAAATGAACAGAATCGATTAATGACAATGTCAACAGCAACAACAAAAACAAAAACAGTGGCATCACAAGCAAACAATCCACCACAGGACAAGGTTTGTGGGGGGGCAACTAACAAGGTCTTAGATATTCTGCCATTCATTCAGTCATAAAGGAATGAATGACCTTCTGCCACAGCCTCCGATGTTGGTTGTTGCCCAACATCCGACACCCTATGTATCGCCAGTAGCAGCAGGACATGCCACAAGTGTTTATTGCTGTTGTAGAATTAACCTTAACTGAAATTCTGAAATTTCTGGGAAGCAGACACTCCAGCAACACCTTTACAAGTTTCGTGTGATATTAGTCTAAGGTTGACGTGCACTTGCACAGTAGTTTCAAAATTAAATTTGATGAATCGCGAGCAAAGAAATCAACTGTCATTCGTAGATCGGCCTATAAGTTAATTATCCAAGCAAAGCATAGACATTAATCGTTAAAATTTTCTCCATTTCCTGATATTGCTTCCAAATAAACTGAAATGAGTCTCTCACAACTAAAGTTTATTCGATAATACTGAAATAATCTACTTCCGGGTTTAGATTTTAAACCTGTTTACAGTGCTGTTCTGTTTATTCTCTTTAAAGAGATTCTGCTGCACCGAAAATATTTCGATCAGATGTCTCTCTTTTGCTCTCTTGGATTTCCCAAAAAACTACCTCTGTTGTATGGATTTTTCAGTCACCCAGAATGATTTTAGATATAAAATTGCCATTTTTAGTTCTTTCATATATAACTCCACTGTGAAGTTCTTCGCTTCTAATGAAAATCTTGCTACTTTGCCTTATCTCTTAGCAAATGTTGGCATATGAGAACACCCATGCTCACATGCACACACATAATGTGAATAAAACTCAAATATTTTCAGCTTTAACTAGAATCACACATGGACACTGCATGTGTGTGTGCGTGTGTGAAGCACACCTATGAACACAAAATACCTGAGGACAACAAAGACTCCTGTGAGACAGACAGGTTAGTAGGAACCCAGTAATACAAAATCCCCTTTTGAAAAACACTTTTTGCCAAACGGGGGATGCAGTAGCCAACCTCGCTAGCCAATGGAAAAACTGTACACAAACTTTAACCGTAAACAAACCATAAGCGACGTGAACTTTGATTCAACTGCAACTATTGGAAGACGCAACAGGAAACTACGTGGTGACTTTTTTGTTTTTGCCTTATATTGGCATGGAAAATGAACGTCAAAGTGTACGAAAGAGATTAAAGTTTGGTCACAAAATGTCAATGCCACAGACACTTTTGAAGTTGCATATCACAAGTAGGAATTATTATAACAAAAAAATAATAAAAACCGCACGACATAATCATAGATAATTAAGGAAATAGTAACGTTTCAAGGCCCCTTGGTCCCATGATTAGAATATCCTAACCAAGTCTTTTTAGCCTGCTCTGAACGGAGGCAGTTAAAATGGCAGACGGCCTTCTAACTGCAGCCTGCTTAGTGATAGTCTTTAAAAATAGAGATATTGAGCTGAAATTTTGCAAAGATTCTATTTTTTTCCATAAGCAGGTTAAGTTCGAAGATGGGCTATATCGGATCTGCCGATTTAGGGTCTTTGGCCCATAAAAGCCACATTTATTATCCGATTTTGCTGAAATTTGGCAGAGTGAGTTGTGTAAGGCCCTTTGGCATCCATCGCCAATTTGGCCCAGATCGGTTCAGATTTGGATATAGCTGCCATATAGACCGATCTGCCGATTTAGGGTCTTAGGCCCAAAAAAGCTACAGTTATTATCCGATTTTGCTGAAATTTAGGACAATGAAATGTGTTAGGTCCTTCAATATTCTTCGTCAATTTGGGCCAGATCGGTTCAGATTTTGATATAGCTGCCATATAGACCGATCCGCCGATTTACGGCCTTAGGCTCATAAAAGCCACATTTTTTATCCGATTTTGCTTAATTTGGGACAATGAGTTGTGTTAGGCCCTTCGATAGCCTTCGTCAATTTGCCTCATATCGGTTCAGATTTGGATATAGCTGCCATATAGACCGATCTGCCGACTTAAGGTCTAAGGCCCATAAAAACCACATTTATTATACGATTTTGTCGAAATTTGGGACAGTGAGTTGAGACAGGCCCATCGATATCCTTCCTCGGTTTGGCCCAGATCGGTTCAGAATTGGATATAGCTGCCATATAGACCAATCTGGCGATTAAGGTATTTGGCCCACAAAAGCCACACTTATTATCCGATTTTGCTGAATTTTGGGACGGTGAGTTGTCTTAGCCCCTTCAACATCCCTTTTCAATTTGGCTCACTTCGGTTTAGATTTGGATAAAACTGCCGATCCTCCGATTTAGGGTCTTAGGCCCATAAAAGCCTCATATATCATCCGATTTTGCTGGAATTTGAAACAGTGAGTTGTGTTGGGCCCTTCGACATCCTTCTTCAGTTTGGACCAGATCGGTTCAGATTTGGATATAGCTGCCATATAGACCGATCTCTAGATTTAAGGTTTTGGGCCAATGAAAGGGGGATGTATGGTTCGATGTCGCCGAAATTTGGGACAGTGAGTTCAGTTAGGCTCTTCGATATCCTTCGTCAATTTGGCCCAGATCGGTTAAAATTTGGATATAGCTGCCATATAGACCGATCTGCCGATTTAGGGTCTTAGGCCCATAAAAAACCACATTAATTATCCGATTTTGCTGAAATTTGGCACAGTGAGTTGTGTAGGGCCCTTTGACATCCTTCTTTACTGTGGCTCAGATCGGTGGAGATTTGGAAATAGCTGTCATATAGACCGATCTGCCGATTTTGGGTCTTAGGCCAAAAAAGTCACATTTGTTATCCGGTTTTGCTGAAATTTGGGAAAGTTACTTGAGTTAGGCCCTTCGCTATCCTTCTTCAATTTGGCTCAGATCGGTCCAGAATTGGATATAGCTGTCATATAGACCGATCTCTAGATTTAAGTTTTTGGGCCAATAAAAGACGCATTTATTGTCCGATGTCGGCGAAATTTGGAACAGTGAGTTAAGTTAGACCCCTCGACATACTTCTGCAATATGGTACAGATCGGTCCAGATTTGTTATAGCTGCCATAAAGACCGTTCTCTCGGTTTAAGTTTTTTGAGCCATAAAAATTGCATTTGTAATCCGATTTCACTGAAATTTTACACAGTGATTTATGTTAGGCTTTTCGACATCCGTGTCGTCTTTGGTTCAGATTGGTTTAGTTTTAGATATAGCTACTAAAAAGACTAATATTTTGTTATACACAATTGAACAATGACTTGTTTTTAAAGGGTGATTTTTTTGAGGTTAGGATTTTCATGCATTAGTATTTGACAGATCACGTGGGATTTCAGACATGGTGTCAAAGAGAAAGATGCTCAGTATGCTTTGACATTTCAACATGAATAGACTTACTAACGAGCAACGCTTGCAAATCATTGAATTTTATTACCAAAATCAGTATTCGGTTCGAAATGTGTTCATTCACCGTAACGTTGCGTCCAATAGCATCTTTGAAAAAATACGGTCCAATGATTCCACCAGCGTACAAACCACACCAAACAGTGCATTTTTCGGGATGCATGGGCAGTTCTTGAACGGCTTCTGGTTGCTCTTCACTCCAAATGCGGCAATTTTGCTTATTTACGTAGCCATTCAACCAGAAATGAGCCTCATCGCTGAACAAAATTTGTCAAAATTTGAACACATTTCGAATCGAATACTGATTTTGGTAATAAAATTCAATGATTTGCAAGCGTTGCTCGTTAGTAAGTCTATTCATGATGAAATGTCAAAGCATACTGAGCATTTTTCTCTTTGACACCATGTCTGAAATCCCACGTGATCTGTCAAATACTAATGCATGAAAATCCTAACCTCAAAAAAATCACCCTATAGTAGTATTTGGTCCAAATCGGAACATTTTTCGATATAGCTGTTATGGGGCATTAGGTATGCATTTTTCATCGGATTATGGCGAAAGATGGTTTACATATATACCCGAGTTGATGGCTTTCCAAAGTTCGGCCCGACCGAACTTAACGCATTTTTACTTGTTTCGATGTAAATTATTTGCCTCATTATTCCAAGACAATTTTCAATGCAATGCTCTTGCACTTGCTTGAGAATATCCAATAATTTACAAAAACCTTATTTTAACACTCTGTTGCTAGGCCAGAGTCTATTTTCTATTTTAAAACTCGCTACGCATCTTTTTTCCATTCTTTATTTTTATGGCATTAAAAATTGTCTGAATCTTTTGTGGTACGAAAGACAAAAAAAACAGCAAAACCACCTCGCTCAGTTGTTTAAATGTCAGAAAAATAAAAATCTGGGATTATATTTCCAAACACATGGGGTTCACTTTGCCATTCAAATTACCCCGCGGCATGTTTGGTTTACCTTTTGTATTGTGTGAAGGCGGCCAGAAAGAGACTGAAGAATAAATGTCAACCTTAAACTTGGCGTTATTGTCATTGGTTTCTGACTCTGTCTGTGTATGTGTGTGTGTGTATGAGCGAGTGTTTGTTGCCATCAGACAAATATTGATGTAGGACTTAGCCCACTTACTGTGGCCAAAAGAGCTCACGTTCACAGTCGTCTAAAATATTAGAATAACAACTCATTAGACTAATGTCGACTTTGGTTTTACCGTACATGGTTGAATGAATGGATGGATGGATGGATGGATGAGTAGACGAAGAATGGTTGGATGGATGGTCTGGATGTTGTTTGGCTGATGTTTTCTTATTCTCTGTTTAGAAATTGGTCGACATTGTACACTTGAAATTAAGGCTTGACTTTTTGTTCTCTATGAATGAAAATCAAGAACGTTGACTAAATGGGAGGGGAATCGAAAGAGAAAAGGAAACCTTGTTGCTTTTCTTTTTGACTAATGAAATGTTGGAGGTAGAAAATAGATGGAAACTTGGAGAAGTATCCCCAGAAACAAAATCTGGTAAAATCTGCTATACCGGGATATATCTTAATATAGCTCCCATAAAGACCGATCCGACGATTTAGGGTCTTAGGCCCATAAAAGCCACACTTATTATCCAATTTTGATGAAATTTGAGACAGTGAGTTGTGTTAGGCTCATCGACATCCTTCGTTAATTTGGCCCAGATCGGTTCAGATTTGGATATAGCTGCCATATGGACCGATCCTCCGATTTAGGGTCTTAGGCCCATAAAAGCCACATTTATTATCCGATTTTGTTGAAATTTGGGACAGTGAGTTGTGTTAGGCCCTTCGACATCCTACGTTAATTTGGTCCAGATCGGTCTAGTTTTGGTTATAGCTGCCATATAGACCGATCCTCCGATTTAGGGCCTTAAGCCCATAAAAGCCACATTTATTATGCGATTTTGCCGAAATTTGGGACAGTAAGTTGTCTTAGGCCCTTCGATGTCTTTTTAAAATTTGGCCCTGATCGGTTCCGACTTGGATATAGCTGCCATATAGACCGATTTCTCGATTTGAGGTTTTTGGCCCATTAAAGGCGCATTTATTGTCCGATGTCGCCCAAATTTGGGACAGTGGGTTAAGTTAGGCCCCTTGACATACTTCTGCAATATTGCACTGATCGGTCCAGATTTGGATATAGCTGTCTTATGGACAGATCTCTCGGCTTTAGGTTTGGGGCCCATAAAAGGCGCATTTATTGTCCGATGTCGCCGAAATTTGGGACAGTGCTTTGTTTTATGTACATCGACATTTTCCTGCAACTTGGCCCAAATCGGTCCAGATTTGGTTATAGCTGCCATGTAGACCGATATCTCGAATTAAAGTCTTGGCCTCATAAAAGGCGCATTTATAATCCGATATCACTGAAATTTGACACAGTTACTTATGTTAGGCTTTTCAATATCCGTGTCGTACATGGTTCAGATTGGTTTATTTTTAGCTTAAGCTACTGTACTTATCAGTATTTGGTCCAAATCGGAATATATTTCGATATAGCTGCTATGGGACATAAGGTATGAAATTTTCACTGGATTTTGATGAAAAGTGGTTTACATATATACCCGAGGTGGTGGATATCCAAAGTTCCTTTCCGCCGAACTTAACGCTTTTTTACTTGTAATCAAAGAGGAACTCTAAATAAATATCTTGACGAGCAACAAAATGAATGACTCTAAGATTGAAGTATAAGGCCAATAGGATCCACAGCAAGCCCATCCTACTGAAAATATTGGGTTGCCCAAAAAGTATAGTCGGCGTTGACAAATTTTTTCACAGCTTGTGACTCTGTAATTGCATTTTTTCTTCTGTCAGTTATCAGCTGTTACTTTTAGCTTGCTTTAGAAATAAAGTGTTAAAAAAGTATATTTGATTAGAGTTCAAAAGTTTAAAAAATCCGCAATTACTTTTTGGGCAACCCAATATATGACATTTGCATTTCAGAAATTAAAATGTAATCCTAGGCATGCCTTCCCTCACATCATTGAAAGTACTTTTGCTGGCAGACTGTCATTGCAACTGTTGCTGTTGGGCTTCCGAAAAACGTTTATAATGATATTGAAAATCCCTTCTTTCTTTGTGTTGTTGTTGCTGTTATTCCTGCTACTGCTGCTGCTGCTGCTTTGGCCTGTTGCTGTTGTTGCCTCTTCTGCAGTTAAAAGCTGTTCGAGCTAACGTAGCACACTATCCCACACTCACGCCACATTACCTTACACCATGTCTAAGCAATGTCACACAGGTGTTTCACGACAACAACAAGCGAGCGCACTTTACATTTGATATGTTGGAGTGAGTGAAAAAACCTATATGTATGTATATGTTAGTGGTAGTGGTAGTGTTGGTACGGCAGCAATAATAACAACAACAGAAAGAGCTTATTGTTGATTGTCATTTACCGAGACATATACACACACACACATGCGAGCACGTGAATTTAAGACGAACAACAGCAGCACAATGGAATAGTTGGGATTGTTGCTTGTTGCCAACGACAAATTCATCCTCCGACACCCCCATTCAACTGAACATGGCTCCATGGCCCCATCCCCCAACCTTCATGTCATTCAAAATGCTTACAGAACACAAGTGATGTGTGTCGTCTGCAATTGGTGGGGAATGGGAGGAGAGTGTGATGTCAGTCGGTCGTTTTAGATTCGCAATATGTAAATTTCTAAACATTCATTATTGTCTCTCTCCCTATCTCTCTTTCTGCCACTTGTACTTGTGCTCGTACTCTTACGATTAAAACAACTACGACTATGTGAATTATCATGTAGGCAAATACAATCTACAGCCACTGGCTGAGAAAAAACATCGAATCTAAGTGGATTACAGAATTCTTTCGAAAGTTGTTCTCAATCAGCTTGACTTTTGGGGATGTAAAAATCAGAATAATAGATCAACAAATCCTAAGCTTGCACAAATACTTCTTATTAGTGTAGGTCAGTTGGGATTGTAAATGGGCCATATCGGTCCGAACTTGGGTCTTGACTTCTTGTGCCTCTAGAGGGCGCAATTCTTATCCGATTGGAATGAAATTATTCACGACGTGTTTTGTTGTGATATCCAACATCTGTGCCAAGTATGATTCAAATCGGTCCATAACCTGATATAGCTGCCATATAAACCAATCTTGGATCTTGACTTCTTGAGCCTCTAGAGGGCGCAATTCTTATCCGATTGGAATGAAATTATGCACGACGTGTTCTGTTATGATATCCAACATCTGTGCCAAGTATGATTCAAATCGGTTTATAACCAGATATAGCTGCCATATAAACCGATCTTGGGTCTTGACTTCTTGAGCTTCTAGAGGGCGCAATTCTTACCCAATTGGGTTGAAATTTTGCACGACGTGTTTTGTTGTGATATCCAACATCTGTGCCAAGTATGATTCAAATCGGTCCATAACCTGATATAGCTGCCATATAAAAACCAATCTTGGGTCTTGACTTCTTGAGCCTCTAGAGGGCGCAATTCTTATCCGATTGGAATGAAATTATGCACGACGTGTTCTGTTATGATATCCAACATCTGTGCCAAGTATGATTCAAATCGGTTTATAACCTGATATAGCTGCCATATAAACCGATCTTGGGTCTTGACTTCTTGAGCTTCTATAGGGCGCAATTCTTACCCAATTGGATTGAAATTTTGCACGACGTGTTTTGTTGTGATATCCAACATCTGTGCCAAGTATGATTCAAATCGGTCCATAACCTGATATAGCTGCCCTATAAACCGATCTTGGGTCTTGACTTCTTGAGCCTCTAGAAGGCGCAATTCTTATCCGATTGGAATGAAATTATGCACGACATGTTTTGTTGTGATATCCAACAAGTATGATTCAAATCGGTCCATAACCTGATATAGCTGCCCTATAAACCGATCTTGGGTCTTGACTTCTTGAGCCTCTAGAAGGCGCAATTCTTATCCGATTGGAATGAAATTATGCACGACGTGTTTTGTTGTGATATCCAACATCTGTGCCAAGTATGATTCAAATCGGTCCATAACCTGATATAGCTGCCATATAAACCGATCTTGGGTCTAGACTTCTTGAGCCTCTAGAGGGCGCAATTCGTATCCAATTGGATTGAAATTTTGCATGACGTGTTTGGCTATGACTTCCAACAACCGTGCTAAATTAGGTTCAAAACGGTCAATAACCTGATATAGCTGCCATATAAACCGATCTTGGGTCTAGAGTTCTTGAGCCTCTAGAGTGCGCAATTCGTATCCAATTGGATTGAAATTTTGCACGACGTGTTTGGCTATGACTTCCAACAACCGTGCTAAATTAGGTTCAGAACGGTCAATAACCTGATATAGCTGCCATATAAACCGATCTTGGGTCTTGACTTCTTGAGCCTCTAGAGGGCGCAATTCTTATCCGATTGGATTGAAATTTTGCACGACGTGTTCTGTTATAACTTCCAACAACCGTGCTAAATTAGGTTCAAATCGGTCAATAACCTGATATAGCTGCCATATAAACCGATCTTGGGTCTTGACTTCTTGAGCCACTAGAGGGCGTAATTCTTATCCGATTTGGCTGAAATTTTGCATGACGTATTTTATTATGACTTTCAACAACTGTGCCAAATATGTTTTAAATCGGTTCATAACCTGATATAGTTGCCATATAAACCGATCTTGGGTCTTGACTTCTTGAGCCTCTAGAGGGCGCAATTCTTATCCAATTGTATTGAAATTTTGCATGACGTGTTTTGCTATAACTTCCAACAACTGTACTAAATTAGGTTCAAAATGGTCCATAACCTGATATAGCTGCCATATAAACCGATCTGGGATCTTGATTTCTTGAGCCTCTAGGGGTCGCAATTATTATCCGATTTGCCTGAAATTTTGTACGACAGATCCTCTCATGACCATCAACTTACGTGTTTATTATTGTCAGAATCGGTCTATAGACTGATACAACTTCCATATAAATCTATCTCTCTATTTTACTTCTTGAGCCCCCAAAGGGCGCAATTTTTATTCGTATTGGCTAACATTTTACACAGGTGTGCAACTTGTAATTTATTTGTGGTCCAAACCGGACCATGTCTTGATATCGCTCTAATAGCAGAGCAAATCTTTTTTTTTTATCCTTATTTTTGCCTAAGAAGAAATGCCGGAAAAGAACTCGCCAAATGCCATCCATGGTGGAGGGTATATAAGATCCGGCCCTGCCGAACTTAGCACGCTTTTACTTGTTGCTACTAATCTGCTACTCAAATAATCAATAGAGAGAGAGAGGTACCTTTATTGAAGCTATATCCAAACATGTTCATTCATTTGTCTCGATTCACAAGACATGCACTGTATTCATGCTTGTGTGTAGGGGGATTGTAGTGCTGATACATGTAATATGTCCTAGCCACGTTACAAGTACAAGTTGGAGGTTAACATTTTTCCAAACGCCTTTGTTCGAGGCTTTCAATGGACGCAAGTGTACAGAAGAGAAAAAACAAAAACAACAACAATGAAATACTGAAATTGAAAGCACCATTTTCATTTTCATTTAAGAGGCTTTTTAATCGGATTTATAAGCAACACATGTCGTCTTGAGTCTCATTATTCCAGCCTACAAACAAACCGAACACCATGCATACATGCACACATAGATGCATATGCAATTGCATGTTGTTGTAAACCATTCGATCCATCACACCTCATGGTTGCTGAGGTTGCCTCCTGCCCGCCTGCGTGCCAGCCTGCCAGTCTTATCCACTTGCCGCCGTCTACATATTGCCTCGCTTGACATATGTGCAACGCTTAGACTTTATTGCAAAATGCAACAGCAGACCGAAGGTAACGAAGTGGAAAATGTTTAAATCATGAGATTTGCCACCTTTTTTTTATCATTGTCGACTAAGCAATTTTCTTGTTGCCTATGACGCATTTTCAGCTCTAGTGATTTCTGGTAGTCAGACACTCATAATTAAAAGAAATATATGCTCGTATGATAAAGGTTGGCATAAATGAAACATACGTGTGCTTATAGATTCATTAAAATTATTAAACCCACCACCGGAGAATGGGGGTATATTCATTTCGTCATGCAAACCTAAGACGATCTAGCCATATTCGCCCGTCTGACCGTCTGTCTGTTGATATCACGATACAGTCTTTAAAAATAGAGATATTGAGCTGAAACTTTGCACAAATTTCTTTTTTGTCCATAAACAGCTTAAGTTCGAAGCTGGGCTATATCGGAATATATCTTGACATAGCCCCCATATATACCGATCCGCCGATTTTGGGTCTTAGGCCCATAAAAGCCATATTTATTACCTGATTTTGCTGAAATTTAGGACAGTGGGTTAGGATATCCTTCTTCAATTTGGCCTAGATCGATCCAGATTTGGATATAGCTGCCATATAGACCGATCCACCGATTTAAGCCCATAAAACCCATATTTATTACCCGATTTTGATTAAATTTGGGAAAGTGGGTTGTGTTAGGCCCTTTGATATCCTTCTTCTATTTGGCCTAGATCGGTCCAGATTTGGATATAGCTGCCATATACACCGATCCGCCGATTAAGGGTCTTGGGTCCATAAAATACGCATTTATTTTCCGATTTTGCCAAAATTTGGGAAAGTGAGTTGTGTTAGGCCCTTCGACATTCTTCGTCAATTTGGGTCAGAATGGTCCAGATTTGGATATAGCTGCCGATTTGGGCCAATTTGGCCATTTTGGTTCAGATTTGGTCATTGGTGCCACATAGACCGATCCTCCGATTTAGGGTTTGAGGGCTATAAGAGCCACATTTATTATCCGATTTTGGTGAAATTTGGAACAGTGAATTATGATAGGCCCTTCGACATCCTTCGTCTATTTGGCCCAGATCGGTTCAGATTTGGGTATAGCTGCCATATAGACCGATCCTCCGATTTAAGGTCTTAGGCCCATAAAAACTATATTAATTATCCGATTTTGCTGAAATTGGGGACAGTAAATTGCCTAAGGCCCTTCTATATCTTTCTTTAATTTGGTTCTGATCGGTTCAGATTTGGTTATAGCTGCCATATAGACCAATCGTCCGATTTAGGGTCATAGGCCCATAAAAGCCACATTTATTATCCGATTTGGCTGAAATTTGGGACAGCGAGTTGCCTTAGGCCCTATGACATTCTTCGTCAATTTGGCCCTGGTCGGTTCAGATTTGGGTATAGCTGCCATATAGACCAATCATCCGATTCAGGGTCTTAGGCCCATAAAAACCACATTTATTGGCCGATTTTGCAGGAATTTGGGATAATGAGTTATGTTATGCCCTTCGACATTTTTCGTCAATTAGGCCCTGATCGGTTCAGATTTGGGTATAGCTGTCATATAGACCGATTTCTCGATTTAAGGTTTTGGGCCCATAAAAGGCGCATTTATTTTCTGATGCCGCCGAAATTTTTGGACAGTGAGTTAGGTTAAGGCTCTTGACATACTTCTTCAATTTGGCTTAGATCGGTCCAGATTTGAATATAGCTGCCATATAGACCGATATCTCGGTTTAAATTTTTGGGGCCATAAAAGCTATATTTATTATCCGATTTTTATGAAATTGGGGACAGTAAATTGCCTAAGGCCCTTCTACATCTTTCTTCAAATTGGTTCTGATCGATTCAGATTTGGATATAGCTGCCATATAGACCAATCGTCCGATTTAGGGTCCTAGGCCCATAAAAGCCACATTTATTATCCGATTTTACTGAATTTTGGGATAGTGAGTTGTGTTAGGCCCTTCAAAATTCTTGTTTAATTTGGCGTAGATCGGTCCAGATTTGGATATAGTTGCCATATTGACCGATATCTCGGTTTAAGGTTTTTGGGGCCATAAATGGCTCATTTATTGTCCGATGTCGCTGAAATTTGAGACAGTGAGTTCAGTTGAGCTCTTCGACGTCCTTCTTCAATTTGGCTCAGATCGGTCCAGATTTGAATATAGCTGCCATATAGACCGATCTCTCGATTTATTGTTTTGAGCCCATCAAAGCCGCATTTATTGTCCGATGTCGCCAAAATTTGGGACTGTGCTGTTTGTTGGGCTCTTAGATATTTTTCTGCAACTTGACGCAAATCTGTCCAGTTTTAGATATAGCTCCCATATATATCTTTCAACCGATATAACCTTTTAAAGCTGTAGGAGCCGTAATTTTGGTGCGATCTCTACCGAATTTGATATGAGATGTTTTGTGTGACGTCCCAATATGTGTACCACATTTCATTTAAATCGGTTCAGATTCAAATATAGCTCCCATATATAACTTTAGTCTGATTTGACCTATTAAGGCTGTAGAAGGCACAATTTTGTTCTGATCTTTACAAAATTTGGCATAAAGTGCTTTTTGTGACTTCCCAATATGTGTGCAAAATTTCATCATAATCGGATCAGATTTATATATAGCTCCCATGTATATCTTTTATCCGATATGCCCTTTTAAGGCTGTAGTAGCCAAAATTTTGGCCCCATCCTTACAAAATTTGGCATGGAGCGTTTTGTTCAACGTTCTCATATGTGCGCAAAGTTTCATAAAAGTCGGTCCAGATTTAGATATAGCTCCCACGAATATCTTTCATCCGATATGCCCTTTTTAAGCTGTAATAGCCACAGTTTTTGTTCCATCCTTACAAAATTTTGCGGGAGATATTCTATTTGGCGTCGCACTACATGCAAAAAATGTCATCAAAATCGAACCAGATTTAGGTAAAGTTCACATATATGTCTATTAATCGTATTGACTTTTAAGGCTGTAGAAGCCACAATTTTCGTACCATCGTAAGAAAATCTAACTAAATTTGGATATAAGTGCCATCTATTAAAAGTATTACGTATACTAGGTGGTGTAGGGTATTATATAGTCGGCTCCGCCCGACTTTTGCCTTTCCTTACTGTTTTTTTTGGTTCTTAATGAAATTCTATTGACTATAGCCTTTTCAAGAACGTTTTCATTAAATTCAACAGCATTTACCGAAAACTTGCAAAGTCTTTGCACCATGATATCGACATGCTTAACAATTTATTTACTTTAATACATTAATGCTCTGCCAACAACCCTAGGAACATGTAAAATGAGTGTGAGCGTACTATGAGATACACATACATGCGAATTCGTGTATTCCGAAATAAATGTGGAAGAAAATAACTTTTTGCCATTCATTTTCAATGTTGTTTAAAATTTTAACTTTTTCTATAATTCATTTTCCACCACAAACGCACAACATCCGCCAGCAAGTGGTCACCATGATTGCCACCACCACCACCATGCCATCTCAACCACCGGCGGTATGCCCACCATGATTACCATTTAACTTAAACTTCCTGCATAAAACCAGGTTTCCTCTTTAGCTTGGCCGTATTTCTTTTTTTTTTTGTATTCCAAAAACCAAAAAATTCTTTTAATTTTGTTATTTTCCAGTTGGCTTCTTTGTTGTTGTCGAAGGGACACTTAACAACTTATAAAATCCTCCTCTATGCCATTAACATACACATACACACTCACTTGCCGACAATTCTCAATGGTAAAAAGAGAAATGAGTGTGCATTGGCGTGTGTGCGTGTGTGGGTGAGTGTTCTTGGTTTTTTTTTGGGGGGGCGGAGGAGGGAGTATGAAAATAATTTCACAAAACTTTAGCCGAAAATGCGCTTTATTATGTTAATGAGGAGAACATCAACTTTTTTTGTTGTTCGTCGCCGTGTTACCAAGTTCAACACGACTAAGAAACTGCAAGCGTCCAACAAAAACAATAGCCTGAGTATGTGTGTGGGTGCGAGTGTGTGTGTGTGTGTGTTTATTTTTTGTTTTCCAGGGAAAACGTCCTATGTTCCCGGTATTTCGGTCGCTTATGAAAAGCCATGTATGAATATGGCTTAATATCATTGTGGATGCTGTGCTAAATGGGATTTTTGTTCAGAAGTGTTCGAGTGTGGGGGGCGTTTGTGTAGGATTATATGCTCCTTTCACAATTCCATCGTATGTACGTGAAAACATTTTAATGTAGAATTTTGTAAATTAGTTGCTAACAACACACACACACACACACGCTCAGATGCACTTCGGGGAATTTTATTCGCAAGCGAAACTACTCGAACTGTGGTTTAGTGCAGTGAGAAAACAACCGAATGAGAAGAGTTTTATTTGCATTATGACTAGATAAGTTCATAGCAGGTATCGGTAGCAGAGAAGTAAGGAACAAGTGAAAGAGGTGTTAAGTTCGGCCGGGCCGAACTTTGGATATCCACCACCTCGGGTATATATTGGGTTGCCCAAAAAGTAATTGTGGATTTTTTAAAAGAAAGTAAATGCATTTTTAATAAAACTTAGAATGAACTTTAATTAAATATGCGTTTTGTGCACTTTTTTTCTAAAGCAAGCTAAAGTAACAGCTGATAACTGACAGAAGAAAGAATGCAATTGCAGAGTCACAAGCTGTGAAAAAATTTGTCAACGCCGACTATATGAAAAATCCGCAATTACTTTTTGAGCACCCAATATAAAGAACCTGTCGTCAAAATCCGGTGAAAAATGCGTACCTTATGCCCCATAGCAGCTATATCGAAATGTGTTCCACTGTAGCGCAGAGGTTAGCATGTCCGCCTATGACGCTGAACGCCTGGGTTCGAATCCTGGCGGCACAATCAGAAAAAATTTTCAGCGGTGGTTTCCCCTCCTAATGCTGGCAGTCCGTTCGGACTCGGCTACAAAAAGGAGGCCCCTTATCATTGAGCTTAAACTTGAATCGGACTGCACTCATTGATATGTGAGAAGTTTGCCCCTCTTCCTTAGTGGAATGTTCATGGGCAAAATTTGTATTTGTATTTGTGTTCCAATTTGGACCAAACACTAAAACAGCACAAATCATTGTTCAATAGTGCATAACTATATATTGATCTATTTAGTAGCTATAACTAAAAATAAAGCAATCTGAACCACATACGACACGGATATCGAAAAGCCTTCAGTGAAATCGGATTATAAATGCGCCTTTTATGTGGCCAAGACTTTAAATCGAGATATCGGTCTACATGGCAGCTATATCCAAATCCGGACCGATTTGGGTTAAGTTACAGAAAAATGTCGAAGAGCCTAACACAACTCACTTTTCCAAATTTCGGCGAAATCGGATTATAAAAGCGCCTTTCATGTACCCAAAACCTTAAATCGAGAGATCGGTCTATATGGCAGCTATATCCACATCTGAAACGATCTGGGCCAAAATCCAGAAGGATATTGAAGGTCCTAAAACAACTCACTGTCTCAAATTTCAGCGACATCGGACAATAAATGCGCCTTTTGTGGCCCCAAAACCAAAAACCGTGAGATCGGTCTATATATCAGCTATATCCAAATCTGGACCGACGCAACGCAACTCACTGTAGCAAATTTCAGCAAAATCGGAAAATAAATGCTATGTCTAAATCTGAATAGATATGAGCGAAATTAAATGAAGATGTCGAAGAGCCTAGCACAACTCACTGTCCCAAATTTCAGCAAAATCGAGTAATAAATGTGGCTTTTATGGGCCTACCACCCTAAATCGGTGGATCGGTCTATATGGCAGCTCGGTCTATATGGCAGCTCGGTCTATATGGCAGCTGTATCAAAATCTGGACCGATCTGTGCCATATTGCAGAAGTATGTCAAGGGGCTTAACACAACCCACTGCCCCAAATTTCGGCGACATCGGACAATAAATGCGCCTTTTATGGGAACAAAACCTTAAATCGAGAAATCGGTCTATATGGCAGCTATATACAAATCTGAACCGATCGGGGCCAAATCGAAGAAGAATGTCGCCTAAGCCAACTCACTGTCCCGAATTTCAGCAAAATTGGATAATAAATGTGGCTTTAATGGGCCTAAGACCCTAAATCGGAAGATCGGTCTATATGACAGCTAAATCCAAATCTGGACCGATGTGGGCCAAATTGAACACGGATGTCAAAGGACCTAACGCTGCCATATATACCTATATTGGGATTTGATTCCTTGAGCCTCTAGAGAGCGCAATTCTTATCCGATTGGAATGAAATTTTGCACGACGTGTTCTGGATGACTTCCAATAACTGTGCCAAGTAAAGTTCAAATCGGTTCATAACCTGATATAGCTGCCATATAAACCGGTCTTGGGTCTTGACTTCTTGAGACTCTAGAGGGCGCAATCTTATCCGATTGCAATGAAATTTTGCACAACGTGTTTTGCTCTGACTTCCAACAGCTGCATCAAATTAGGTTAAAATCGGTTCATAACCTGATAAAGCTGCCATATAAACCGATACTGGGTCTTGACTTCTTGAGCTTCTAGAGGGCACAATTCTTATCCGATTGGAATTAAATTTTTCACGACGTGTTTCGCTATGACAACTGTGCCAAGTACTGTTCAAATCGGTTCATAACCTGATATAGCTGCCATATAAACCGATATTGGGTCTTGACTTCTTAAGCCGCTAGAGGGCGCAATTCTTATCCGATGGGAATGAAATTTTGCACGACGTGTTTCGCTATGACTTCCAACAACTGTCCCAAATTAGGTTTAAATCGGTTAATAACCTGATATAGCCGCCATAGAAACTGATCTTGGGTCTTGACTTCATAAGCTCTTGAGGGCGCAATTGTTATCCGATTGGAAAAGAAATTTCGAACGACGTGTTTTGCTGTGACTTCCAACAACTGTGCTAAATTAGGTTCAAATCGGTTAATAACCTGATATAGCTGCCATATAGACCGATCTGGGATCTTGACTTCTTGAGCCTCTAGAGGTCGCAATTATTATCCGATTTGCCTGAAATTTTGTAAGACTGATCCTCTCATGACCATAAACATATGTGGTTTTTATGGTCTGAATTGGTCTATAGTCTGATACAGCTCCCATATATATCGATCTCTCTATTTTACTTCTTGAGCCCCCAAAGGGCGCAATTCTTATTCGAATTGGCTGACATTTACATAGGTCTCCAACATATAATTTAATTGTGGTCTGAACTGGATCATATCCGGATATTGCTCTAATAGCAGAGCAAATATTTTCTTTTGTCCTTATTTTTGCCTACGAAGAGATTCGACAAATGAGATCCATGGTGGAGGGTATATAAGATTCGGCCCTGCCGAACTTTTAACCCGCTTTTGCTTGTTTTAAGTTTCTTTTTGACTAATTTGAATAAAATTATTTTCAAAAATCATTTAAACTACAGATTCTATACCATAAACCTCACTGTTCTTGTCGTCCAGTTCGGGGAAGAATATGTCCGCGCAATAGAAGGAGATGGAAAACACGGTAAACTGTTGTGGGTAATGTCTAGCATTATTCGGCATGTGTGCTGCACTTGGTGGTGCATGGATGTGGGTTGTGTATCCACAACATTTGACTTTTTGTTAAATTGTCGTTAACGCGTTTTTGTTTCGTACTTAAACTCCCGCCAATGATACCTTTAGCTTTCATTTCATTTCATTTCTATTTTTTTTTTTCTTTTTTTTTGGTTTCTCCCCAGACGTGCAAACGTTTTTTCAAGCCCCAAAACACAAGGACATGTTCATTGAGATCCTACGGCCCGAGGCATATTAAGGCTGTTCTGAAGGGGCAGTAGAAATGTATGTGGCTGAGTAGGCGTGTGTGTGTGTGTGTGGGTGTGTAAGCAACCCTACTGGTGTATGAACGTATCCCGCACAGAAGCCATCATTATAATGCAGATGAGCTTAAAAACTTTCTCCGGATGTGGAAATGCATTGCATTTACTGTGAATAAAGAATATTCCATGTTTTCTGGATTTTTTTCTCTCCGCCAGAGTTTTGTTTTTTTCATCTGGGGTGCTGTTGCTGTATTTTGCCATTGCTTCGTTGTTTTTGTTCTCGTTGCGATAACTGCGTTTTATGTCGCTACGCTCTTGAGTTGTTTGCACACTGAAATATGAATTGCACACAAAATAAACTCCAGCAATGCGAGAAAAAAAGTCAAGCTTGAGAAGACAGTAAAACTTTCGACAGAAAAATTAAAAAGGAAATTACACATTACTTCGACTAATGTTACAACTAATGCATTGTGTTTTATGTTGTCGTCTTGTTTGCAAAGTTATTTGTGTCTTTTTATACCCACCACCGAAGGATGGGGGTATATTCATTTTGTCATTCCGTTTGCAACACATCGAAATATCCATTTCCGACCCTATAAAGTATATATATTCTTGATCAGCGTAAAATTCTAAGACGATCTAGACATGTCCGTCCGTCTGTCCGTCTGTCCGTCTGTCCGTCTGTCTGTTGAAATCACGCTACAGCCTTTAAAAATAGAGATATTGAGCTGAAACTTTGCACAGATTCTTTTTTTGTCTATAAGCAGGTTAAGTTCGAAGATGGGCTATATCGGACTATATCTTGATATAGCCCCCATATAGACCGATCGGCTGATTTAGGGTCTTACGCCCATAAAAGCCACATTTATTATCCGATTTTGCTGAAATTAAGGACAGTGAGTTGTGTTAGGCCCTTCGACATCCTCCGTCAATATGGTTTAGATCGGTTCAGATTTGGATATAGCTGCCATATAGACCGATCCACAAATTTAGGGTATTAAGCCCATAAAAGCCACATTTATTATTCGATTTTGCTGAAATTTAGGACAGTGAGTTGTGTTAGGCCCTTCGACATCCTCCGTGTATTTGGCTCAGATCGGTCCAGATTTGGATATAGCTGCCATATAGACCGATCATCCGATTTAGGGTCTAAGTCCCATAAAAGCCACATTTATTATCCGATTTCGCTGAAATTTGGGACAGTGAGTTGTGTTAGGCCCTTCGACATCCTTCGTGAATTTGGCTCAGATCGGTTCAGATTTGGATATAGCTGCCATATAGACCGATCCTCCGATTTAGGGTCTAAGGTCCATAAAAGCCACATTTATTATCCGATCTTGCTGAAATTTGGGACAGTGAGTTGTGTTATGCCTTTCGACATCTTTCTTCAATTTGGCCCAGATCGGTCCAGATTTGGATATAGCTGCCATATAGACCGATTTCTCGATTTATGGTCTTGGGCCCATAAAATGCTTATTTATTATCCGATGTCGCCAAAATTTGGGACAGTGAGTTAAGTTAAACCCCTTGACATACTTCTGCAATATTGCACAGATCGGTTCAGATTTGGATATAGCTGCCATATTGACCGATATCTACGTTTTAGGTTTTGGGGCCATAAAAGACGCATTTATTGTCCGATGTCGCTGAAATTTGAGACAATGAGTTTGGTGAGGCTCTTCGAAGCCCTTCTTCAATTTTGCCGAGATCGGTCGAGATTTGAATATAGCTGCCTTATAGACCGATATCGCTATTTAAGGTCTTGGCCCCATAAAAGGCGCATTTATAATCCGATTTCACTGAAATTTGACACAGTGACTTATGTTAGGCTTTTCGACATCCGTGTCGTATATGGTTCAGATCGGTTTATTTTTAGATATAGCTAGTGTACTTTTAGTATTTGGTCCAAATCGGAACATATTTTGATATAACTGATATGGGACATAAGGTATGAAATTTCCACCGAATTTTGATGGAAGGTGGTTTACATATATTCCCGAGGTGGTGGGTATCCAAAGTTCGGCCCGGCCGAACTTAACGCCTTTTTACTTGTTTTTCGCTCCTCCATTTCAGCATGCTCTTTGCCATTTTCACCAAAGCTGAAAATGATTGTGACGCAAAATAAATTTGTCGTTGCTCAGTAAACAATTTTGAAAGTCAAGGTTATCATGAGGGCAATTATTCAGTACAGGAGTTATGGATGAACAGAAATTAAAAAAAAAAATAAATTTTAACATTTTTGAAAGTGAAGAAAAGAATTTTCAAGTTTTTGAAATAAGATTTTAAACACTGGGAACCTATGTCACCAAGCCAAACCAAGAGTACTTCTTATCTATATAAAGGGTGATTTTTATACCCACCAATCAAAGATGGGGGTATATTCATTTTGCCATTCCGTTTGCAACACATCGAAATATCCATTTCCGACCCTATAAAGTATATATATTCTTGATCGGCGTAAAAATATAAGACGATCTAGACATGTCCGTCCATCTGTCTGTTGAAATCACGCTACAGTCTTTAAAAATAGAGAAATTGAGACGAAACTTCGCACAGATTCTTATTTTGTCCATAAGCAGGTTAAGTTCGAAGATGGGCTGAATCGGACTATATCTTGATATAGCCCTCATATAGACCGATCTGCCGATTAAGGGTCTTAGGCCCATAAAAGCCATATTTATTATCCACTTTTTAATGAAATTTGGGACAGTGAGTTCTGTTAGGCCTTTCGACATTCCTCCTTAATTTGGCCCGGATCGGTTGAGATCTGGATATAGCTGCCATATTGACCGATCCGCCGAATTAGGGTCTTAGGCCCATAAAAGCCACATTTATCATCCAATTTTGTTGAAATTTAGGACAGTGAGTTTCCTTAGGCTCTTCGACTTTCTTCTTCAATTTGGTCCAAATCGGTCCGAATTTGGTTATAGCTGCCATATAGACCGATCCTCCGATTTAGGGTCTTAGGCCCACAAAAGCCACATTTATCATCCGATTTTACTGAAATTTAGGACAGTGAGTTGCCTTAGGCCCTTCGATATTCCTCCTTAATTTGGCCCGGATCGGTTGAGATTTGGTTATATGTAGCTGTCATATAGATGGATTTCTCGATTTAAGGTTTTGGGCCCATAGAAGGCGCATTTATTGTCCGATGTTGCCGAAATTTGGGACAATGAGTTACCTTAGGCCCTTCGACGTCCTTTGTCAATTTGGCTCAGATCAGTCAATATTTGGATATAGCTGCCATATAGACCGATCCTCCGATTTAGGGTCTTAAACAACATCCCTCTTTAATTTTACCCAAATCGGTAAAGATTTGGATTTTTCTGCCATATAGACCGATTTCCCGATTTAATATTTTGGGCCCATAAAATCCGCATTTATTGTCCGATTTCGGCGAAATTTGGGACAGGGCTTTGTGTTAGGCTCTTCAACATTGTTCTGCAACTTGGCCCAAATCGGTCCAGATTTGGATTTAGCTGCCATGTAGACCGGTATTTCGATTTAAAGTCTTGGCCCCATAAAACGCGCATTTATAATCCGATTTTACTGAAATTTGACACAGTGACTTATGTTAGGCTTTTCGACATCCGTGTCGTACATAATACAGATCGGTTTATTTCAAGATATAGCTTTCGATATAACGGCTATTGGGTATAAGGTATGCAATTTTCATCGGATTTTGGTGAAAGGAGGTTTACATATATACCCGAGGTGGTGGGTATCTAAAGTTCGACCCGGTCGAACTTAATGCCTTTTTACTTGTTTTATTTCATTATCCTCAAGTGTACCATATATTCGTTTGGGAGATTTTTTTGAGGGTTAGCCATGTACATTTAGCCTTTGGATAACAGTTATTTAATGTTTTCGAAAATATTAACTTAGGTTAAAGTGTTACATATGGAGGTAAGTGGGTTGGAAAAATGTTTACCAATAATTAATGCCATGTTCGTATCATTTGTTGGGGGTGTTTAAGGGTGAATACCAGATTACTACCATAGCATGTCCGCCTATGACGCTGAATGCCTGGGTTCGAATCCTGGTGAGATCATGAGAAAAAATATTCAGCAGTGGTTTTCCCCCCCTACCTCACATTTGTGAGGTACTATGCCATGTAAAGTTTCTCTCCAAAGAAGAGTCGCATTGCGGCACGCACGTTCAGACTCGTCTATAAAAAAAGGAGGGCCCTTATAGTTGAGCTTAAACGTGAATTGGACTGCACTCATTGAGAAGTTTGCCCCTGTTCCTTAGTGGAATGTTCATGGGAAAAATTTACATTACCAGATATTTTGCCCCAATATTGGAGGACATATTTTTTAATTTTCGCAACTACCATAGATTTAAGAGTTCTCTTAAATAGTTTTTAATCCAAGGGTCCCATCTATCAATTGGTTTCTATATTATCCCCACAGGCATATATATCGGTTTGGGGTTTTTGGGTTAGCCGGCGCCCTTTTTAAAATTCATCAAAAGATTATTTATTATGACATTTTTGTTGTTAAAATGCTATGCCCATGTCTGTGATCTGGTGATTGGGGTAAAGAAGAGGGCGGTTTGCCCCCCTTTTGGTATCATGAAGTGAAGTACCCTATATTCAACATAGTGAAAATAGGTTACAATGAAAGTGCTGTAAGTGAAGTACTTTATTTTCCGAGAAAATTTCGTGAAAATCCGTTTAGCCGTTTTTTGGTCTCTAGGGAACGTACATTCTAACGAACATAAAATAATACTAATACACCTCACAATAGGTTGGGGTTACACCAACTTCGATACTCCTTTTGGATCACCTCGAAGCATAGTTAATTTCAAAATGTATTCTTGACCGCCATGACATTTAAAGTTGATCTTCCCGTTTGTTTGTCACAAGCGCGCTAATTTCTTATTGATGTACCTCAGTTATGATTGTAGTTTGGCCAAATTTGTAAATGTGTAAATTTAACTGCCACATAAACCGATCTCTAGATTTATCTTCTTGAGACGCTTGAATCCGATTTGAATGAAATTTTACAGAATAACATCTTTAAAGACTTCCCTTCCTAGTATGACCGTAATCACCCAATAATCTGATATATGCAACTCTAAGCATACATAACCCAATCAATCGATTTAACTCCTTAAGTTCAAAAGAGGCTCAACTTATAGCCGATTTAGCTGAAATGTTGCACAATGACATTTATTAAGACTTTCAATGTTCATTCTTATCAGAATCAATTCATAATCAGATATTAAGCATGATGAGTTCGATTATGACTTTTAACATCAGCGTAAAGCATTCTCCAGCTCACACTGAAACTTTAGCTGTGTTCGGGAACTCAAAAGTTTGTGCAAATTAGCACATTTTTCGCCAGCAGAAGAGAACGCGAGAGAGAGAGATTTTTTTGCCAGCAGAAATTTTCTTGGAACAGATGTTTTGTAAAAGTCAGCTGTTACATGAAAATACAAAATAGCAGCGATGAAACCAACACCGTTTCTGTGAATTTGTTGAGGAGGGAAGATGCTGCCATGGAATTGAGTGGGTCCAGCTGGGCAGTTAAAAGTGACGCACAGTGCAATCTGCCAATTGTGAACGGATACAGAATCTTCAATTAAAACACAGTGTCACACAGTGTCCGTAGCCGCCACATGACCAAAACGCTCCCTTAGCCTCACATCCGTGGTCGCTGCAATTTGTCTAACCACAATATGCGGAAGCATTAGGTGGTTAGTCCGAGTTTTTTTTATTTGTCAGCTCACCAAGTGCTGCCGAAAAGGGACTTGAGAACATTGTTTCCACTTTGGTGTACGGTGATGGCATATAAGGCAGTTGTAGTCCTATGCAGCCTCCGAAATGCACGCTGCTCCTCGGCGAATAGAAATTGACCAACGGGGGGGATCGGAAGGAGTAGTCCGTCATGCGTCTTGGCTACTGATGAGAGAAGGAAGATCGGCCTGTACGACTTCCTCGTCTCCTTTCCAGGATTCAGCAGCGGTTTTCACCCTGTCAGACAGGCTGAGGACAGTTGTAAGGAACTCGACTTCAGGCAGATTTAAATTCTTCAGCATCAGTGTAGGTATTCCGTCTGGGAACAGCGCCTTGAGCAAATTGGCGCCACGGATGACATTCGTAGCATGTTGAACGGTAAATTGTGATGGCCATCCAGCTGTCTGTCGAGAAAGCACACTAACTTTCGATAGAGTAAAGCCATCCGCTTGAAAATTTGCACAAATACTTGTTATTAGTGTAGGCCAGTTGGGATTGCTAATGGGTCATATCGGTCCATGTTTGGTATAGCTGCCATATAAGCCGCTCTAGGATCTTGACTTCTTGAACCACTAAAGAGCGCAATTCTTATCCGATTTAGCTGAAATTTTGCATGAGGTGTTTTGTTATGATTTCCAACAACTGGGCCAAGTATGTTTCAAATCGGTCCATAACCTGATATAACCGATCTTGGGTCTTGACTTCTTGAGCCTCTGGAGGGCGCAATTCTCGTCCAATTTGACTGCTTCAAATCGGGTTATAACCTGATATAGCTGCCATGTAAACCGATCATGGGTCTTGACTTCTTGAACCACTAGAGAGCGCAATTCTTACACGATTGGACTGAAATTATGCATGAGATGTTTTGTTATGATTTCCAAAAACTGTGCCAGGTATGGCGCAAATCGGTAGATAACCTGATATAGCTGCCATATAAACCGATCTGGGATCTGGGATCTCTAGAGCGCGCAAGTCTCTTTCCATTTGACTGAAATTTTGCACATGGTATTTTGGTATCACTTCCAACAACTGGGCTAAGAATGGTTTAAATCGGATTATAACCTGATATAGCTGCCATATAAACCGACCGGGGATCTTGACTTCTTGAGCCTCTAGAGGGCGCAATTCTCTTCTGATTTGTCTAATATGGTCTGAATCTATCAATAGCTTGATGCAACTCCCATATAAACCTATCTCCCGATTTTTCTTCTTGAGCCCCTACAAGGCGAAATTCTTATCCGAATGGACTGATATATTACACAATGACTTCTACTAAGGTCTTCAACATTCAATTCACTTATGGTCCTTTTTTCAGTTTTTGAATCAATTCAACTGCGGTCGGTACAAATCGGTAGTTAAGGATTCGGAGTGGTGTCAATTATTCTAACGATCTATAAAAACATTGCAAAATATTTGAGTAGGCATGTCATTATTTTTTTTGATTTTACCCCAATTTCCATGTGAATAAAGTTAGGTTGTTACTTTGCTTAAACCAATTACCAGGATTCGCTTAAACTGCTGTGGGATATCATTATGCAGAGGTTTTGTGTAGCAAGCAAATTCGAATTCATTCATGGTACCCATTAAAGCACTGCTAATTTGTGTATTAACTAGCATTTGAATACTTTTCATATTCATTTTCGTATTTAGAGGGATATGGAAATAACCATCAACCCTCTGCTCGGTGGATATGCGCGTGTTGTCCATGGCAAACTTGCCAACTGCAATGGCAACAACGTTCCGCAGACATGTACCGGAAAAAAGGGGGAATTTCTAATTTGTCACTAACGATTGTTTCTATTTGTTGCTTGGCTATACAACGGACGATGCTGATGATGCTGATGATGATGCTGATGTTGCTGGCAAGGATGAGGTGTGCCAGGGCAGAGGAATTGAGTGCCACCACATCCATTTCATTCACTTATTCAGGCATTCTCATTCACTCACTGATTCATTCATTCATTCCGTCGAGTTGTACACACTAAGTCAACAGCACGGGGGGAGTGAGTCTGTCAGTGAGTCCATTTGAGCCATTCAAATCATTCCATTCAGTCGTCACATAGCCCACCATTCAGCCATCCAACCATTCAACATCATATTTCATGTTTATTAAGCTGTTGTGCAAATTGAAATAGACCAAACAACGCGAGCAATGGCAACAACAACAACAACAAGAACAACAACAACACCACCAATGGCAGCAGCAAATATAAGAACAATAATATCCACGGAAACGTCAAAACTACACCAGTACACAAGGATATCTCTTCAACAAACTGCTCTCGGGGAGAAGCAACAGCAGCACAACAGCACAACAGCAATTGCCACAATAGCCCCCGTGGTTCGGAGGTGGCAGCCAAAGCAGCAACAACAACAACAACAACAGCAGCAGCAGTAACCAAATGCTGCGAGTTATTTTGATGAGTTACGAGCACACTCCAACAACTGAACTCTTGATGAAATCGTGGCATTGTGATGAGCACAAGCGGGTAGGGCCATTTCAAATAGGAAGGACATCAGGGGGCGAGGGAATCCTTCTCTTCTTCTCTTTTTAGAAAGTAATAGAACCGTTTTCAATTTATTTGACGTGCAAATAAAATTTATGCAACACTTCATTTGTATATTATTTGCATGAAAGTGGCATAGCCACTAAACGAGGATAAACATAGAAATGCAAGGGCTAAGACAATCCTAGTGAAAGCCTGGGTTCTACCGCTGACGGGAACCTCATATAGTCTAACACTTCGTGGTTGAGACACACCTGACCTTACGTAGGAGGCTGCTTGTCATTTAGCTAAGCACTCAAATTGGACGGAAATGAAACCAGTCTCGCTAACTGTTGATCCCGGAATATTGCCATTTTTATTCAATACAGTTCAAGGGTTTTTATACCCACCACCGAAGGGTGGGGGCGGACCCTCCATCGTAACGATGGAGGGTCCGCCCCCACTATCAAAAGTGGACCGACAAGGACAATATGGGTATCAAATGAAAAGTATGCGGGAGTAAATAACGAATCTGGCATAAAAAAATCATGTCAAAGTATAGGGGGTTACCCCACCCCCACAAAAACGGCCAAAATGGAAGCATTAGTCAATCACTGATATATGGGACTCGGATAGTTTGTTCCGCATAGACTGAAACCGATTTTCTAGAAATTTCCGCATATTGTGTAGCATGGTCTTTGAAGGAAACACAGGCTATACAGTTTTGCGGTATCGAAAGGGGGACGGACGCTCCACCATATGCCAAAAACACAACCCAAAATCAAAAGTGGACCGATCGAGACCATATAGATATCATATGAAAGGTATTGGAGTGTAGCATACGAATATGATATTAAAATTTGAGTCTAAGTACCCATCGCGACGCCCCAACCCCAAAACTCCCCCAAACAGATATATTGGACGTTCATTTCAATATGGGGCTCAAATGAAAGGTATTCGGGAGTAGATTTCGAATCTGGCATACAAAATCAGAACGAAGTATAGGGGGTCATGCCACCCCTCAAAAACCCCATTAGACCCATTATGACTATATGATACTTGGCTGAACTGATTTTCTTAAAATTTTCATAGATTGTGTAAGTTTGTATGGAAGGTAACATAGGCTATATTATTTGTATACCCTCCACCATACGATGGGGGTATACTAATTTCGTCATTCTGTTTGTTACACCTCGAAATATGCGTCTAAGATCCTATAAAGTATATATTGGGTTGCCCAAAAAGTAATTGCGGATTTTTCAAATAGTCGGCGTTGACAAATTTTTTCACATCTTGTGACTCTGTAATTGCATTCTTTCTTCTGTCAGTTATCAGCTGTTACTTTTAGCTTGCTTTAGAAAAAATGTGTAAAAAAAGTATATTTGATTAAAGTTCATTCTAAGTTTTATTACAAATGCATTTACTTTCTTTTAAAAAATCCGCAATTACTTTTTGGGCAACCCAATATATTCTTGATCGTCGTGACATTTTAAGTCGCACTAGCCATGTCCGTCCGTCTGTCTGTCGAAAGCACGCAAACTTTCTAAGGGAGTAGAGCTAGCCACTTGAAATTATGAAAAAATATTTCCTGTGGGTCGGTTAGGATTGTAAATGGGTCAAATCGGTCCATGTTTTGATATAGCAATTCTCATCCAATTTGACTGAAATCTTGCACATAGTGTTTTGATATCACTTCCAACAACTGCGTGAAGTATGGTCCAAATCGGTTCATAATCTGATATAGCTGCCATATAAAGCGATCTTGGGTCTTAACTTCTTGAGCCTCTAGAGGGCGCAATTCTCATTCAATTTGACTGAAATTTTGAACATAGTGTTTTGATATCACTTCCAACAACTGTGCGAAGTATAGTTCAAATCGGTCAATAACCTGATATAGCTGCTATATAAACCGGTCTTGGGTGTTTACTTCTTGTTAGATATCGGGTGGAGGCGGACCCTCCCCTTTACCGCAAAAATGCCACCCATATCCGAAAACTGTCCGATGGGCACATAAGGGTATCAAATGAAAGTTATTGGAGACCAGAGCACGAATATGGGTTCAAGTACCCAGTTCAAGTACCCGATTCAAGTTTAAACTCAATGATATGGGACCTTTTTTTTAAAGCCGAGTCTGAACGGCGGCCTGTGCGACACTTCTTTGGGGAATCTTTTTTAAATGACCGTGCATGGCAGTCTACCTTGCAAATGTCGCCAACATTAAGTGGTCATAAACACCGCTTTGTTCGATGTTCTCGCCAGGATTCGAACGCATTCAGCGTCATAGGCTACAATGGCACGAATTCCATATCCGCATTCAGGGCGAAGCATTCCCACACTGAAAAGATATAAGAGAGTTAAAAAAGGCGTAGCGGAGCGGGCCCGGTTCGGCTAGTAAAGTACATTGATTCTTGATCAGCGTAAAAATCTAAGACGATCTTGGCATGTCCGTCTGTCTGTCTGTTGAAATCACGCTACAGTCTTTAACAAGTAAAAAGGCGTTAAGTTCGGCCGGGCCGAACTTTGGATACCCACCACCTCGGGTATATATTTAAACCACCTTTCATCAAAATTCGGTGAAAATTTCATACCTTATGACCCATATCAGTTATATCAAAACATGTTCCGATTTGGACCAAATACTAATAAGTACAGTAGCTATATCTAAAAATTAACCGATCTGAACCATATACGACACGGATGTTGAAAAGCCTAACATAAGTTACTATGTAAAATTTCAGTGAAATCGGATTATAAATGCGCTTTTTATGGGGCAAAGACTTTAAATCGAGAGATTGTTCTACATGGCAGCTATATTCAAATCTGGATCGATCTGGGCAAAATTGAAGAAGGACGTCGAAGAGCCTAACTAAACTCACTGTCTCAAATTTCAGCGACATCGGACAATAAATGCGTCTTTTATGGGCCCAAAACCTTAAATCAAGAAATCGGTCTATATAGCAGCTATATCCAAATCTGAACCGATCTTGGCCAAATTGAAGAAAGATGTCGAGGGGCCTAACGCAACTCATTGTCCCAAATTTCAGCAAAATCGGGTAATAAATGTGGCTTTTATGGGCCTAACACCATAAATCGAAGGATCGGTCTATATGGCAGCTATATCCAAATCTGAACCAATCTGGGCCAAATTGACAAGGGATGTTGAAGGGCTCAACACAACTCACTGTCCCGAATTTCAGCGGAATCGGATAAAAAATGTGGCTTTTATGGCCCTTAGACCCTAAATCGGAGGGTCGGTCTATATGGCAGCTATATCCAAATCTGGACCGATCTGAGCCAAATAGACGAAGGATGTTGAAGGGACTAACGAAACTCACTGTCCTAAATTTCAGCAAAATCCGGTAGTAAATGTGGCTTTTATGGGCTTAACATCATAAATCGGAGGATCGGTCTATATGGCAGCTATATCCAAATCTGAACCGATCTGGGCCAAATTGACAAAGGATGTCGAAGGGCCTAACACAACTCACTGTCCCGAATTTCAGCGGAATCGGATAAAAAATGTGGCTTTTATGGCCCTTAGACCCTAAATCGGAGGGTCGGTCTATATGGCAGCTATATCCAAATCTGAACCGATCTGAGCCAAATTGATGAAGGATGTCGAATGGCCTACCAAAACTCACTTTTCCAAATTTTAGCAAAATCGAATAATAAATGTGGCTTTTATGGGCCTAAGACCCTAAATCGGCGGATCGGTCTATATGGGGGCTATATCAAGATATAGTCCGATATTGCCCATCTTCGAACTTAACCTGCTTATGGACAAAAAAATAATCTGTGCAAAATTTCAGCTCAATATCTCAATTTTTAAAGACTGTAGCGTGATTTCAACAGACAGACGGACAGACGGACGGACATGCCTAGATCGTCTTAGATTTTTACGCTGATCAAGAATATATATACTTTATAGGGTCGGAAATGGATATTTCGATGTGTTGCAAACGGAATGACAAAATGAATATACCCCCATCCTTCGGTGGTGGGTATAAAAATAGAGATATTGAGCTAAAACTTTGCAGAGATTCATTTTTTGTCCATGAGCAGGTTAAGTTCGAAGATGGGCTACATCGAACTATTTCTTGATATAGCCACAATATAAACCGATCTGCCGATTTGGGATCTAAGGCCCATAAAAGCCACACTTATTATCCGATTTTGACGAAATTTGGGACAGTGAGTTGTGTTAGGTCCTTCGACATCCTTCTTCAATTTGGCCCTGATCGGTCCGGAGTTGGATGTAGCTGCCATATAGACCGATCCTCCACTTTGGGGTCTTAGGCCCATAAAAGCCACATTTATTAATAAATTTTGCTGAAATTCGGGACAGTGAGTTGTGTTAGGCCCTTCGACATCCTTCTTCAATTTGGCCCTGATTGGTTCAGATTTGGATATAGCTGCCATATAGACCGATTTCTCGATTTGAGGCTTTGGTCCCATTAAAGGCGCATTTATTGTCCACTGTCGCCGAAATTTCGGAAAGTAAGTTAAGTTAGGCCCCTTGAAACATTTTTTAATATCGCACAGATCGGTTCAGACTTGGATATAGGTGCCATATAGACCGATTTCTCGATTTGAGTTTTGGGCCCATAAAAGGCACATTTATTGTCCGATGTCACCAAAATTTGGGAAAGTGAGTTTAGTTGGGCCCCTTGACACACTTCGTCAATTTGGCAAAGATCGGTTCAGATTTGAATATAGCTGTCATATAGACAGATTTCTCGATTTGAGGTTTTGGGCCCATAAAAGACGCATTTATTGTCCGATGTCGCTGAAATTTGAGTTGTGTTGGGCCCCTGGACAACCTTCGTCAATTTGTCTCAGATCGGTTCAGATTTGGATATAGCTGCCATATAGACCGATCTCTCGGTTTTAGATTTTGGGCCATAAAAGGCGCATTTATTGTCCAATGTCGCTGAAATTTGAGACAGTGAGTTTTGTTAGCCCCTTCGACGTCCTTCTTTATTTTGGCCCAGATCGGTCCAGATTTGGATATAGCTGCCTTATAGAGCGATCTCTCGTTTTAAGGTTTTGGACCCATAAAAGGTGCATTTTTTGTCCGATGTCGCTGAAATTTGAGACTGTGAGTTGTGTTAGGCTCCTCAACATTCTTCTTCAATTTGGCTCGGATCGGTCTAGATTTAGATATAGCTGCCATATAGACCGATCTCTCGGTTTTAGGTTTTTGGGCCATAAAAGGAGCATTTATTGTCCGATATCGCCGAAATTTGGGCAGTAGGTTGTGTTAGGCCCTTCAACATTCTTCTTAAATTTGGCTCGGATCGGTCTAGATTTAAATATAGCTGCCATATAGACCGATATCTCACACACTGCAGATGATCTACCTCCTCTTCTTACTCGATGTCCTCACAGCTTGCAAGCTTTAGTCTTTCAGCATGTTTCCAATCAGACAGTGACCTGTCATGTAGAACAATTGCTGCCTGGCTGTCTAAAAAAATATTTATGGCAATCGTCTTTACAACCAGGATCACTTCTTTAATCACAAGGATCTCGGCTTGATACACACAACCACTCCTAGGTTTTCAGAGTACATCCCATAGCCAATCTGGTCGTCTAGTTTGAATCCATCCGTATATACATGCAACTTATACATGTAACTATGAAACTTCTATTAGCAGAGATATTGCAGTTGCAATCGGTCCTATTAGGAATAGCAGTACAGTACTTTTTATTAAAAAGCTTCTTAGGCAATGTGTCATCCAAACTGCGTGGATCGTGGGGGTTAACACAGTAGCCGACATATGACCAAAGAGAAAGCTCCCTTAGCCTCACACCATTGGTGGCAGCAATTTCTCAAGCCACAATTTATCAGAGGCATTAGTGCATCAGATAGTGTAGTCCTAAATGCTGCTGTGATGCACAAACAAGCCATCCTTTGAGTGTTGAACAGTAGGTGGACTTTTGAAGCGCTGTCCAGCAGACCACAGCATCATATAACTACAATGGTGGACCAGGTACTATTTAGAGTGGTTTAAATATTTCTCACTTCTCTCATCTCCTTCTAATTTGCATACCTTCCTCGCATATTAACTGCTGCTGCTGCTGTCATATTGTTAAATTTTATTTGAATATGGAGATTGAGTGAACGTAAGTCGGCACTTAAGTAGCCATAGTGCAGAAGAGCATTTCATGTGTCTATCATCATAGTTTTAAATTGCAATTTAAATTTTAAGGTAGACATTCATCCATCCTCCAAACGACCATTGGATATATAGTCAAGCCAAAAAGTAAATCTGTCCTTTTGCAAATTGTATACAACACAGATACAGACCCGCACTAGGAACGCATACATACATGCGCAAAATACATGTAGTATATGCCTCATCCACCCCCACCCCCCCACCCCACCTATAGAAAGAATCACTATTTCGTTATATGTACTTCTGCCGATGGATATTCGGTGAGTGAAAGTCCCTAAAGGACTTTTGTTTTGCCACAGCATAATCAAGCATGAAACAAAGCAAAACAAATGACAGTTGTTGTTCCTGTTGTTGTTGTTGTCGTTTTGTGTATGTTAATAAACTTGTTAGTGATACGAGGACTAGTGATGCTAGTGAGCAGTTTAGGCAGAGTGTCTATGGTCTCTGGCTAGCTTTGTGTGTGAGTTTCGCTGTATCACCTCGGCCACATCAACTTGATCCAAAGTCACCCAACCTGGTGCTCTATTCAACTCAAACCCTGGTGCGACTCCTTTCACTTGTTGTAAACCTTTCATTTATTTTTTATGACTTTTAAATAGTGTTAAGGACTTTTCGGTTGCCTGGTTATGCCTGTGGTAGCCCTTTCGTACTGTTCGACCGCTTCCCGGGGGTGGAGGGGAAAATGTCTTTGTCAAAGAAAACCAACAGATTTTATGGATACGAAATTAATTAAATTAAAATTTTTGGCGTATAAAAACCAAAAACTTTATTACCAATTTGGAAATTCATTTTTGACTCATCTCCACTATGATTGTCGGTGCGTTGAATGCTAGCTGCTGTGCCAGTGACTGAGAAATTTGCTCTGTATAATGAGTAGTCATTCATTCAATGGAAATTTGCTAGCAAACAAATTGTAAAGATTATCCATAAAAGTTTCCATAAGGGTTAAGGTGTTCCGAGAAATGGAAAGTCATTTCCTTGGCTTTACGCAAAATCAAACTTTAAACTTTGACCTTTTTGTATTGTCTCTGCCTGGATTTTCATGGTTGCATAGCATAAACTTGTATTATGATGTCTTCTATTGCCCTTAAACTTAGATCTCTGTATTGTTCAACCTTTAATTAGGACGAATATTTGGCATCTTGGTTAAAGCTAAGGTGTTTAAATTTTGGATAATAGTTTAGTAGGTATAGAGAAATTACTTGAAAGAATCGGAAGGATAAGAAGAAAATGCTTTTCCAAAACGATCACATGTATGTGCATTCTACGCGGGAGTTATGGTACATCCCCACCCAAGTTTCTACTTCGTCACATGATGGGTCATATGCCCATTTAAGGCATTTTTGGGAAGTAGGGTGATCCCCTATACTTCCAACTGATTTTGTATGGTAGATTTGCAATCTACTCCCGAATACCTTTCATTTGAGGCCCATATTGACATGAAGGTCCAATATGTCTGTTTGGGGGAAATTTCGGGGTTGGGGCGGCCCGATGGGTACATAGAATGAAATTTTAATACCATATTCGTATTCTACTCTCCAATACCTTTCATTGAATACCCATATTGATCGCTCCATTTTTGATTTTGAGTGGTCTTTTTGGGTAACGGGGGAGGGTCCGCCCCCTTCCGAAATCAACAATTTATAAAGCCTTTTTCTCCTTTCTTCCCATATTCGCTATCTACTCCCGAATAGCTCTCATTTGAGTCCCATATTGTCATGATCGTCCAAAAAACCTATTTTAGGTGGTTTTGGGGCTGGGGAGCTATACCAGGTTATAGACTGATTTGAATCGTACTTAGCACACTTGTTGTAAGTCATAACAGATCACCACATGCAAAATTTCAGTCAAATCGGACAAAAATTGCGGCTTGTAGTCAAAAAAGAAGTCAAATCGGGAGATTGGTTTATATGGGAGTCATATCAGGTTATGAACCTATTTGGACCGAACTTGACACAGTTGTTGAGAGTCATAACAGAACTCTATACATGCTAAATGTCAGCCAAATTGTCAAATCGAGAGATGGGTTTATATGGGAGCTATTTCTAAATCTGCATGGATATGGCCCATTTGTAATCCCCAACGACCTATATCAATAATAAGTATCTGTGTAAAATTTGACGCGGTTAGCTCTACGCGTTCGACCGCTATGTAATTACGACAGGGGGATGGACGGACAGGCGGACGTGGCTAGATTGGCTCAGAACGTCGGGACGATAAAGAATATATATACTTTATGGGGTGTCAGATGAATATTTAGAGGTGTTACAAACGGAATGACTAGATTAGTATACCCCCATCCTATGGTTCGGCCCGGCCGAACTAATCGGATTATATAAGCGATTTTTATGGGACCAAAACCTTAAATCGAGAGGTCAGTCTATATGGTAGCTTTATCCAACTCTGGACTGATCTGGGCCAAATTGACGAAGGATGTCGAGTGGCCCAACGCAAATCTCTGTCCCAAAATTTTAGCTAAATCGGATAATATATGTGGCTTTTATGGGCCTAATACCCTAAATCGGCCGATCGGTCTTTATGGGGGCTATATCAAGATATAGTCCGATATAGCCCATCTTCAACTTAACCTGCTTATGGACAAAAAAGGAATCTGTGCAAACTTCAGCTCAATATGTCTATTTTTGAAGACTGTGGCGTGATTTCAACAGACAGACGGACGGATGGACAGACGGACGGACAGACGGGCGGACAGACAGATGGACAGACGGATGGACGGACAGACGGACTGACGGACAGACGGACGGACAGACAGACGGACGGACGGACAGATGGACGGCAGACGGACGGGCAGACGGACGGGCAGACGGAAGGACGGACGGCAGGACAGAAGGACAGACGGACAGACAGACGGACGGACAGACGGACGGACGGACGAACAGACGGACGGACGGACGGACAGACGGACGGACGGACGGACGGACAGAAGGACAGATGGATGTCCGTCCGTCTATTGGTTGAAATCACGCTACAGTATTTAAAAATAGAGATATTGAGCTGAAACTTTCCACAGATTCTTTCTTTGTCCATAAGCAGGTTAAGTTCGAAGATGGGCTATATCGGAAAATATCTTGATATAGCCCCCATATGGACCGATCCGCCGATTTAGGGTCTTAGGTCCATAAAAGCCAAATTTATTATCCGATTTTGATGAAATTTGAGACATAGAGTTTAGTTAGGCTTTTCGACGTCCTGCTTTAATTTGGCCCAAATCGGTCCAGATTTGGTTATAACTGCCATATAGACCGATCCTGCGATTTAGGGTCTTAGGCCCATAAAAGCCACATTTATAATTAAATTTGGCTGAAATTTGGGACAGTGAGTTTTGTTAGCCCCTTCGACTTTCTTCTTCAATTTGACCCAGATCGGTAAAGATTTGGATATAGCTGACATATAGACCTATCCTTCGATTTGGGGCCTTAGGCCCCATAAAAGCCACATTTATTGTCCGATTTTGCTAAAACTTGGTAGGGGGAGTTATGCTAGGCCCTTCAACATTACTCTTTAATTTGGCTCAGATCGGACGAGATTTGAATATAGCTGCCATATAGACCGATCTCTCGATTTAAGATTATAGGGCCATTAAAGGCGCACTTATTGTTCGTTTTCTCCGAAATTTTGGAAAGTGAGTCGTACTTATCCCCTCAACATACTTCTGCAATATGGTACAGTTCCGTCCTGATTTGGATATAGCTGCCATGTAGACCGATCTCTCGATATAATGTTTTAAGTCCATAAAAGGCGCATTTATTGCCCTATGTCGCCGAAATTTGGGACAGTGAGTTGTTTTTAGACTTTTGACATCATTGTTCAATTTGGCCCAGATCGGTCCAGATATAGATATAGCTGTCATATAGACCGATCTTCAGATTTAGGGTTTAAGGCCCATAAAAGCCATATTTATTATCCGATTTTGCTGAATTTTGGGACAGTGCGTTATGCTAAGCTCTTCGACATCCTTCTTTATTTTAAACCAGATCGATCTAGATTTGGATATAGCCCCCATATAGACCGATCTCTCGATTTAAGGTATTGGGACCATAAAAGGCGCATTTATTGTCCGATGTCGCCGAAATTTGGGACAGTGGGTTGTGTTTGGCCCTTCGATATCCTTTTTTAATTTGGGCCAGATCGGTACAGATTTGCATATAGCTGCCATATAGACCGATCTCTCGATTTAAGGTTTTTGGCCCATAAAAGGCGCATTTATTGTGCGATGTCGCCGCAATTTGCGACAGTGCGTTGTGTTAGGCCCTTCGATATTCTTCTCCAATTTGGCTCAGATCGGTCCAGATTTGGATATAGCTGCCATATAGACCGATATCTAGGATTTAGGTTTTGGGCCCATAAGAGGCGCATTTATTGTCCGATGTCGCCGAAATTTGGGACAGAGAATTAAGTTAAACCCCTCCACACATTGCTGCAATTTGGTCTAGATCAATCAAAATTTGCATATAGCTGCCATATAGACCGATATCTCGAGTTAAAATCTTGGCCCCATAAAAGGCGCATTTATAATCCGATTTCACTGAAATTTGACACAGTGACTTATGTTAGGCTTTTCGACATCGGTGTCGTTTATGGTTCAGATCGGTTTATTTTTAGATATAGCTACTGAAAAGGCAAATATTATCTTATACACCATTAAACAATGACTAGTACTTTTTAGTATTTGGGCCAAATCGGAATATATTTCGATATAGCTGCTATAAGGCATAAGGTATGCATTTTTCACCGGGTTTGGACGAAAGGTGGTTTACATATACACCCGAGGTGCTGTACTAAGTCTATCGTTAAACCTTCACCCATTACTGCTTCTTCACTTTGAATTAACAGTTTGCGAAATTCAATTTAAGTGCACTAGCTCTAGAGTTACTGCTGCCGAATCCAAATACTAAGTTAGCGCTTATCGAACATTAATGGGATGGTTGAATGTTCCTCCGAGCCGCCCTTCTTCTGTTTTAGGAAAACAGCCAAAGGCAAAAGAAGTTGATTACTAATGACAAGTTAGTTTTCTTGATTTTCCAATGATGGCAGGTAAGGGTGAGTTGGAGGGAGAGGAAGTGGGTTAACCAACTCAATGAGACCATGAAGTGTATTATGAACAGGCCTATGAAATTGAGTTCGTTATGTTGGCCATTGTTGTTTTTGTTGTTGTTGTTGCTACTGATGGTTTAGCTGATTCTGACTATTGGCTGTTTTTGTGGATATTTCGTAGATGACTTGCGTCATTGATGGCAATCGAGTAGTGTGTCAGTAACACGCCCAAATCTCCATAAATCTTTGTTTTCTATTTTTCAAAAACATATGAAGTCACAAAGGCTGTTGCTAATGTTTGAACTTTCCTTTTCATTGCTGCCAGCCATCCAGCCATCGCGTCAGCCATCCTTCGAGCCCTTCTATGAAGCAAGCAGCCATCATATGGCCACACCGCACTACGATAGATGGAATGTAATTTTTTGTTTGTTGTGTTTGTTATGCTGCTGCCACAGGCTTCCATTTGGCAAAGTCTAGAGGCGCCTTTTTTTCTCGAGAGCCATTGCCGAAGCGTCACAGCCAAAGAAAGAAGCCAAATGGCAAAAACAGAGAAGAGAAGAGAAGAAAGGAACGGCAAAAGAATAGGTGTTTCCAACATTCAAACATTTCTATTTTGTAACATATAACCCATATGTATATGTATCAGGCTATATATACAAACACATGGTCATGCACACACACACATATAAATTTGTGTATATAGTATGAACTTAATAGAGTTGTTTTAGCTTTGTCAGTATGTGTATGAGTGTATGTGTACTTATGCTTATGTTATAGTGTTGGTGTGGTTCAATCTCAAAGCATCTCTACTGAGAACCACCAACAACAACTACCACAAAGTTTCTATAGTGGATAAAGAAAAATCATAAATCATTATTTTGCAATCACATCCGGCACAAATGTGCCATCAACCAGAAAGCCATGTGCCTGCACACCGAGGCCAAGTGTAGATGAGAACGAAATTCAGCTACCAAAAAATAAAAGAAAAAACTAATCGAACAACGAATAGTCCTTTTAATAGAGCACTAAAGGCTGAAGATGATGAAGAAGAAACTTCATCTTGAAAAATATTTACTATTAACTACCCCATAATACTGCAATGCATTGGCCTTTTGCTGTCGTCTTGCCATGGGCGCACGTGTTGGTTGTTTCTCTATTCAACTTGGACTAAATCGTCTCGGCCTAAACTAGGAGGGGTGGACAATTAATTGTGGTATTGAAGCGGTAAAGCATTACCTCGATAGAAGAAAAAAAATATCTCATAATCTAAACTATCAAGTAGAACATGGCAGCTTTATCCGAATCTGGACCGATTTGGCCCAAGTTGCAGAACAATGTCGAAAAGCCCCACACAAAGCATTGTCCCAAATTTCGGGGACATCGGACAATAAATGCGCATAAAATCTGAGATATCGGTCTATATAGCAGCTATATCCAAATCTAAACCGATCATGGCCAAATTGAAGAAAGATGTCGAAAGGCCTAAGAAAACTCACTGTCCCAAATTTCAGCAAAATTGGATAATAAATTTGGCTTTTATGGGCCTAAGACCCTAAATCGGAAGATCGGTCTATATGGCAGCTTTATCTAAATCTGGACCGATCTGGGCCAAATTGACGAAGAATTTCGAAGGGCCTAACACAACTCACTTTCCCAAATTTTATCAAAATCGGATAATAAATGTGGCTTTTATGGGCCTAAGACCCTAAATCGGAGGATCGGTCTATATGGCAGCTATATCCAAATCTGAACCGATCTGAGCCAAATTAACGAAGGAAGTCTAAAGCCTAACACAACTCACTTTAACAAATTTCATCAAAATCGGATAATAAATGTGGCTTTTATGGGCCCAACACCTTAAATCGAAAGATCGGTCTATATGGCAGCTTTATCTAAATCTGGACCGATCTGGGCCAAATTGACGAAGAATGTCGAAGGGCCTAACACAACTCACTTTCCCAAATATTATCAAAATCGGATGATAACTGTGGCTTTTATGGCCCTAAGACCCTAAATCGGAGGATCGGTCTATATGGCAGCTATATCCAAATCTGGACCGATCTGTGTCTTATTGCAGAAGTATGTCCTAGGGCTTAACTTTACTCACTGTCTCAAATTTCGGCGACATCGGACAATAAATGGTCCTTTTATGGGCCCAAAACCTAAAATCTGAGATATCGGTCTATATGGCAGCTATATCCAAATCTAAACCGATCATTGCCAAATTGAAGAAAGATGTCGAAAGGCCTAAGAAAACTCACTGTCCCAAATTTCATCAAAATCGAATAATAAATGTGGCTTTTAGGGGCCTAAGACCCTAAATCAGAGGATCGGTCTATATGGCAGCTATATCCAAATCTGGAGCGATCTGAGCCAAATTGACGAAGGATGTCAAAGGGCATAACACAACTCACTTTCCCAAATTTCAGCAAAATCGGATAATAAATGTGGCTTTTATGGGCCTAAGACCCTAAATCTGAAGATCGGTCTATATGGCAGCTATATCCAAATCTGGACCGATCTGTGTCTTATTGCAGAAGCATGTCCTGAGGCTTAACTTTATTCACTCTCTTAAATTTCGGCGACATCGGACAATAAATGCGCCTTTTATGGGGCCAAAACCTTACATCGAAAAATCGGTCCATATGGCACTTATATCCAAATATGGACCTATGTGGGCCAAATTGACGAAGGATGTTGCAGGGCCTTTTACAACTCGCTGTCCCAAATTTCATCAAAATATATATATGTGCCTTTTATGGGGATTAGACCCTATAAAATAAAACTTTAATAGGCTTCAGACCCTTTATCGGGAGATCAGTGTATATGGCAGCTAGATCTAAATATAGGCCTATCTAAACCATTTTAGGGTCCTATGTTAAGAGGCCTAAAATCACTCACTTTTCAAATTTCAACGAAATCGAATAAAAAATAAAGCTTTTATGGCCTTCAGACCATGTCTCGGGAGATCGGTCTCTATGACAGCTATATCTAAATGTAGTCCGATCTGAACCATATTTGGGTCAGATGTTGGGAGGCCTAAAACAACTAACTTTTTAAAATTTCAGCGAAATCGGATAAAAAATAAAACTTTTAATGGGCTTCAGACACTTTATCGGGAGATCGGTCTATATGGCAGCTATCGGTTCATAATCTGGTATAGCTGTATAGAGGGCGCAATTCTCATCTGATTTGGCTGAAAATTGGCATGAGGTTTTTTGTTATGACTTCCAATAACTGTACTAAGTATGGCGCAAATCGGTTCATATCCTGATATAGCTGCCATATAAACCGATCTTGGATCTTGACTTCTTTAGCCTCTAGAATGCGCAATTCTCATCCGATTTGGCTGAAATTTTGTACAACGGTTTCTCTCATGACCTTCAACATACGTGTCTAATATGGTCTGAGTCGATCAATTGCTTGATATAGCTCCCATATAACCCAACTCCCGAGTTTGCTTCTTGAGCCTCCAGAGGGCGCAATTCTTATCCGCATGAACTGAAATATTACACAATGACTTCTACAATGTTCAGTATTCATTTATGGTCCGAATCGGACTATAACTTGATATAGCTCCAATAGCACAACAGTTCCTACTCAATATTCTTTGTTTGCCTTAAAAGAGATACCGCGCAAAGAACTCGATAAATGCGATCCATGGTGGAGGGTATATAAAATTCGGCGCGGCCGAACTTAGCACACTTTTACTTTTTGCTTTCGACAGAAAGACGGACACCGACTAAATCGACTTGGAATGACAAGACGTTCAAAAAAAGGTTATTTTGGTTGGTCTCAGATCAATATATCTATGTGTTCCAAACTGAATAACGAAATTGGTATACCCCAACCTATGGTTAAAGATTGACTTATTGAGTAAATTAGGTGGAATTCCATTACTCTAAACTATCTTTTGTTTCTATTTACAAGAAAATGCTTCAAGAGATTACCAAACTGACTACACCAATCCTAGCAACTAGTTGGTAGGTGACTAAAATAAATAGAATTCACTGCACCATTCATCGCTGTGAAATTGCTTTACAATTCATTTTCCCAGCGCTTATAAATCCCGAAATAGGAACAGCACACATACAAAAAGAAGAACATCGAAGCAAGTTGGAAACAATGTTAAAGTTAATCATATTTGACCTGTAAAGTCATATTGATTGAATTTTAGATTTGTACTAATAAAACAATTTTGGTAGACACTGGCGACGGCAACGACGACGACGACGACGACGCCACTGTCATTTTTCCACACAAAAACCATTTGTTTTATAACTTTGAAAATGACCCAAGCCAACTTTTGACCCTCTTGGGGCTTACCTACGCCACCGTCCCCCCACCATACACACAAACACACACACACACACTCACACGTCTGATGTCCTGCCAGTCCTGTTGCCATTTTGTCCTATTTTTGATTTGATATGGTCTCTCGTATCTGTAATTTTGTTGCCGTTTTCTGCTTCTGCCATGGCTGTTGTCGATTTCTCAGTTCCACTCAGTTGCCCCCGACCCCCAAGCGCCTATTTTATGGAGGCCCGAAATTCTAACAGCCACAGCCATAGTGGAGTAGATTAAATTAAATGTTTTATGTATTGCTGAAAAGTTTGTTTGAAAATTCATTTAAAAGTTTACATTTCCCGTTTTATTCTTTTTGCCGTGGCATTTCTCACTTGATGTGTTTGGTTAAAAACTAAAAAACAAAAAAAAAATTAAGTCATTTTAGTCATTTACTTTTGTGGTGAACATGAAATGAAGGACATTTTTATTTATTTCAACTCTAGTACGGCCAAACCTGTCAAAAGAGGAGGTTAAAAAAATTTTATTCTTAATATATCATAAACTTTTTAGTAAAATTTAAAATTGTGAAAGCTTTCCATTTACACATCACACAACTCATTAGGCTAGTCCACCTGGTAAAATTTTTAAAAAATTGAAAACGTGTTAAGTTTGGTTGGGTCGAATCGTATATACCCTCCAGCATGGATCGCATTTGCCAAGTTAATTCCAATGTTTCTCCTTACGAAGGATAATGCCAAGTCAAAACAAGTAAGAACTTGATAAGTTCGGCCGGGCCGAATCTTATATACCCTCCACTATTGAATGCATTTGTTGAGTTATATGCGCGGTATCTCTTATTAGACAAACAAAGAATATTGAATAAGAACTATTATGCAATTGGAGCTATATCAAGTTACAATCCGATTCGGACCATAAATGAATGCTGAACATTGTAGAAGTCATTGTGTAATATCTCAGTTCATTCGGATAAGTATTGCGCCTTGTAGCGGCTCAAGAAGCAAAATCGGAAGATAGGTTTATATGGGAGCTGTATCAAGCTATTGATCGATTCAGACTATATTAGACAATGTATGTTGAAGTTTATGAGAGAAGCTGGTGTACAAAATTTCTGCCAAATCGGATGGGAATTGCGCCCTCTAGAGGTTGAAGAAGTCAAGATCCCAGATCGGCTTATATAGCAGCTATATCAGGTTCTATTCCTATTTACGCCATACTTACCACAGTTATTGGAAGTCATAACAAAACACCTCATGCAAATTTCAGTTAAATTGCACGAGAATTGCGCCCTCTAGAGGCTCAAGAAGTCAAGACCCAAGATCTGTTTATATGGCAGCTATGTCAAAACAAAGACCGATTAAAACCATATTTAGCAAAGTTGTTGCATATGATACCAAAACACCACGTGCAAAATTTCAGTTAAATCGGACGAGAATTGCGCCCTCTAGAGGCTCAAGAAGTCAAGACCCAAGATCGGTTTATATGGCAGCTATATCAGATTATCGACCGATTTAAACCATACTTAATGTAGTTGTTGGAAGTGATACCAAAACACCTCATGCAAAATTTCAGTTAAATCGGACGAGAATTGCGCCCTCTAGAGGCTCAAGAAATCAAGACCCAAGATCGGTTTATATGGCAGCCATATCAAAACATGGATCGATTTAAAACCATACTAGCGTAGTTGTACGGAGTAATACCAAAACACTACGTGCAAAATTTCAATAAAATCGGAAAAGAATTGCGCCTTCTAGAGGCTCAAGGAGTCAAGACCCAACATCGATTTATATGGCAGCTATATCAAATCATGAACCAATATGGCCCATTTACAATCCCAACCGACCTACACAAAGAAGAAGTATTTGTGCAAAATTTCAAGCGGGTAGCTTTACACCTTCGAAAGTAAAGCGTGCTTTCGACAGACAGACGGACGGACGGACGGACGGACAGGCTAGATCGACATAAAATATCACGACGATCAAGAATATATATACCTTAAAGGGTCTCAGACGACTATATCGAGTAGTTACAAACATAAGGATGAAATTAGTATACCCCCATCCTATAGTGGAGGGTATAAAAAAAATCTGTGCAAAGTTTCAGCTTAATGCCTCTAATACCCTCCACCGAAGGATGGTCGTATATTTATTTTGTCATTCCGTTTGCAACACATCGAAATGTCTATTTCCGACTCTATAAAATATATATATATTCTTGATCAGCGTAAAATCTAAGACCATCTAGCCATGTCCGTCCGTCTGTCTGTTGAAAACACGCTGCAGTCTTTAAAAATAGAGATATTGAGCTGAAACTTTGCACAAATTCATTTTTTGTACATAAGCAGGTTCTGGCAGCTATATCTTAGTCTTAGGCCCATAAAAGCCACATTTATTATCCGATTTTGCTGAAATTTGGGACAGTGAGTTGTGTTAAGCCCTCCGACATCCTCCGTTTGGCCCAGATCGGTTCAGATTTGGATATAGCTGCGTTCTCTCGATTTAAGGTTTTGGGCCCATTAAGGCCGCATTTATTGTCCGATGTCGCAGAAATTTGGGAGAGTGAGTTCGGTTAAGCCGCTTGACATACTTCTGCAATATGGCATAGATCGGTTCAGATTTGAATATAGCTGTCATATGGACCGATCTCTCGGTTTAAGGTTTTAGGCCCATAAAAGGCGCATTTATTGTCCGATTTAGACGAAATTTGGGAAAATGAGTTAAGTTAAGCCCCTCGATATACTTCTGCAATATGGCACAGATCAGTACAGATTTGAATACAGCTGTCATATAGACCGATCTCTCGATTTAAGATTTTATGTCCATAAAAAGCGCATTTATTGTCCGATTTGGCCGAAATTTGGAACATTGAGTTGTGTTAAGCTCGTCGACATTCGGATTATGACGAAAGGTGGTATCCAAAGTTCGACCCGGCCGAACGTAACGTCTTTTTACTTGTCCAATTTCAGTATGCATTGTTGTATTTAAACCTTTGACTTTCGTGGAAAGTATGGTCCAGAAGGAAACATGTTTGGATATAAACGTCCGACCTCCTGATTTAAGGTATTTTCCCTATAAAATGCACATAGAAAATTTTATAGAATTTTAAGTTAAATTTGACCACCTTTATTCGACTCCTAAGGACACTCACAGCTGTCATTTTGGTAGATGAGGCAATCACTTTAAATATACAATATATACTCTAGGTGGTGGGTATCCAAAGTTCGGCCCGGCCGAATTTAACGCCTTTTTACTTGTCCAATTTTAGTATGGATTGTTGCATTTAAACCTTTGACTTTCGTGGAAAGTATGGTCCAGAAGGAAACATGTTCGGATATAAACATCATATAGACCGCCGATCTCCCAATTTAAGGTATTTTCCCTATAAAATGCATTTAGAAAATTTTATAGAATTTTTTTAAGTTTGAGTTGACCACCTTTATTCGATTACTTCGGACGACTCACAGCAGTAATTTTGGTATATGAGGCAATCACTTTAAATACATTATAACGCCATACGTGTGTGCGAGTGTGCGTGTGTGTGTGTCTCTGAGAGTTTTGTATGTATTTGTTTTGGCCTGAAAATAAAACTAATCGTAGCTTTAACCAACAAATGGAAGAGTTAAAATGGAAATGGTTATGAATCTTTTATGATTTGTGTTGCTTTCTAACGAGATTCGTTTCGAGTCGGCAGCCAATCAGGAAAATAATTGAAATGAAAATTGCATTGCACGTCTCGGCCGAAATGGAAGCCAACTTGATTTGCTGCAAGCCAAGCGCCAAAGGGGTAATTGGGCCAAAACAAATACTCTTCGACTATAAAGCCAATAAAAGCAATTGGCAGTAGTTACTCAAATTGTAAATTGTATTTTGTGTTATTGTCTGCAATTAAGGCTGCTCACAAATGGCAGCCGCCTCAGTCTGTCATCGAGTGCAGCAGCGAGTCAAACAATGCACTGCAGCTGTTTAAGTCAACATCATTGATTTAAGGACATTCAACAAACCATTGGAGTCCACCGATGCCACGAGGAGGCATGGTTAGCAGTTCACAGTTCATGGTATGGCAAAATAAAAAGCTTAACGACAGCAGAAACAACAACAACAACAACAAAACACAAAGGCAACTGTTAATAAGTAACTAAAGTGAAATTCTAAAATGTTTACAAATCGAAAGATAAAACAAAATCGAACACCATGGACTCATGCATGAAGCACCGACACACTACTCCTCCGAGCAAGGCTAGGCGGCAATGGGTTGACTGGGTATGGCATGGGTGGAAGCAGCCCAAAGCAGCAGAACAAATAAAAATTAAAACAAATTGACTTTTACAACTAAACAACAGCAACAACGGCAACAACAACAATGCTTGAGTCCTCGACCAAAATCGACACATCGACAATGAGTTGAATTATTCACATTTGAACCAAACGAATGATTTTTAAATTTTACAGGTGCATTTACAGTTGAACGAGCCACTTTGGCCTCGCTACAGATGTTTCCCAGACCACCCATCCAGTTGGAAATGAAGCCAGCGACACTCAAGGAATGAGAGGGACATAACAAAACAAAAAAAAAAACAAACATTTACTGTGCCCCAGCTAGGATTCTTTTTTTCGACTTCCAACAACTGACAACCAACCATCGAGCCAGACAGGTGGTTAGTCGACCCACATAAGGGGTATGGGGTGACTGGCACAACTCTGCTTGGTTGGACTCTACGACTGACAAGCTGGCTGGCTGGCTGGCTGGCTGTCTGGGATGCATGGTTACAAATAGATTGGGAGTCCTAGTCTGCAACTGCATTCGTCTTTACATGTCGTAGTTGTTGTTGTTGTTGTTCATCATCAACATTGCAAATGCATTTAGATTAATTTTTAATTTTTCAATCAATTCTAATTCAATTTTGCCCATTTGACAAAGGTGCCCTTTTTCCTACAATGTGTCCCTTTGCCACACTCCTCATTGCCTGAGTGCCTTATAATGCTACATGTGATGGTTTCGTATCTTCAAGTTTTGACAATGTGCAATGGCGCAACAAATGCAAAACTTGACTTAAAAACAAGCAAAAATTTGTTGGGCATACAGTAGGTGAGGTGGTTTAAGCATACACTTGAAGAAATTTTCAAGAAGTCAAACCGTGCTCAGTTACCTTTACCATGGATAGTTTCTCTTTATATGCTGAAAAGGATAATGTAACGACAAAGCAGTGTTCCCAGTTCTGAAGATTTCTCCCCAAAATAAGGATCTGGGAATAGGCACCATATTTTAGACTTGGGATTCTGTGGGGACTTGAAACGAAATTTAGGGATATTTTGATTTTTACCTTAACATTTTCTATGAGTCCTGATAATAATTTTTGTAAAACCTGAACATGAGAGAACTCGATACCATTTACTTTAAGTAATAGTCTACCAATTATTGATAATGTTCCTAATTTTCGTACAACAAGTAAAAAGGCCTTAAGTTTGGCCGGGCCGAACTTTCGATAACCACCACCCCGGATATATATGTAAACCACCTTTCATCATAATCCGGTGAAAAATTCATTATTTATCCCCATTAGCACCTTTATCGAAATATGGTCTGATATCGAGTGGTCTAATAGGTACAAGTCATTATTCAATATTGGTCTCTTTGGTAGCCATATCCAAATATAGACCGAACTGAACCATATATGACACGGATGTCGAACAGCCTAACAGGGAAATTGGACAATAAATGCGCCTTTTTTGGGCCCAAAACCTTAAATCGAGAGATCGGTCTATATGACAGCGATATCCAAATCTGGACCGATCTGGGCCAAATTGCAAAAGAAAGTTAAAGGGCCTAACACCACTCACTGTCCTAAATTTTGGCGAAATCGGACAATAAATGAGCCTTTTATAGGGCCAAGACCCTAAGTCGAGAGATCGGTCTTTATGGCAGCTATATACAAATATGGACCGATCTGTGCCATATTGCAGAAAGATGTCGAGGGGCTTAACAAAACTCACAGTCCGAAATTTCGACGAAATCGGATAATATATGCGCCTTTTATGGATCCAAAAACTTAAATCGAAAGATCGGTCTATATGGCAGCTATATCCAAATCTGGACCGATCTGGGCCAAATTACAAAAGAATGTTAAAGGGCCTAACACAACTCACTTTCCAAAATTTCGGCGAAATCGGACAATAAATGCGTCTTTTATGGGCCCAAAAACTTAAATCGAGAGATCGGCCTATATGGCAACTATATCCTAATAAGGACCGATCTTTGCCATATTGCAGAAAGATGTCGAGGGTCCTAACAAAACTCACTGTCCCAAAATTCGACGATATCAAACAATAAATGCACCTTTTATGGGACCAAGACCCTAAATCGAGACATCGGATGAACCGACCTGTACCATATTGCAGAAGCGTGTCAAGAGGCTTAACTTAACTTACTATAACAAATTTCGGCGACATCGGAGAATAAATGTACCTTTTATGAGCCCAATACCTTAAATCGAGAAACCGGTCGATGTGGCAGCTATATCCAAATCTGGACCGATCTGAGCCCAATTTGAGAAGAATGTCGAAGAGCCTAACACAACTCACTGTTCTAAATTTCAACAAAATCGGAAAATAATTGTGGCTTTAATGCGCCTAAGACCCAAAATCGGCCGATCGGTCTATATGGGGGCTATATCCAAATCTGGACCGATCTGGGCCAAATTGACGAAGGATGTCGAGGGGCGTAACATAAATCACTGTCCCAAATTTCTGCAAAATCGGATAATAAATGTGGCTTTTATGGCCCTAAGACCCTAAATCGGAGGATCGGTCTATATGGCAGCTATATCCAAATGTGGACCGATCTGAGTCTGAGGGTGTCGAAGGGCCAAACATAACTCCCTGTCCCAAATTTCAGCAAAATCAGATAATAAATGTGGCTTTTATAGGTCTTAGACCCTAAATCGGCCGATCGGTCTATATGGGGGCTGTACCAAGATCTATAAAGGTCTAGATCGTCTTAGATTTTTACGCTGATCAAAAATATATATACTTTATAGGGTCGGAAATGGATATTTCGATGCGTTGCAAAGAGAATGACAAAATAAATATACCCCCATCCTTCGGTGGAGGGTATAATGACAGGAGTAGTGGAGAAACCCGAGTTGAAGAACCACCCTTTCCTACGCAAGCACGGATCTACCTACGCCGGAGCCTTTGACACCCCCCGTCGGAACCATCCTGTTCCCTCAACAAGCCTCTTGAGAGATTTCAGAGGTATGTACGCAATTTCCCCCAGATCACAGAAGAACGTCTGCCCAGAAAGGAGAGCCTACGTCGCTGCAGACCCGGATAGGAACACAGCAAGTGTTCAATAGTCTCCTCCTCATCCTCATCGAGGCAGCTCTACAGAAGTCATTGTGCGGTATCCCCATGCGAGCCGCCATGCGGCCTATGGCACAGTGTCCGTTTATGAACCGTGTCGAAGTACTCATCGACTTCTTATCGAACGCCAGCAACTCCCTCCACCTATTCCGGTCGATGACCGTCCATAGCGCTTTCGCCGTCCGGCAACCATCTATCGTGTCCCACCTCGCCACCGACGTCGCCCTGGCCATCCCATCTTCTGTGTACAGTAGCTCGACAAATGGCCCATAGGCAAGACTGATAACTGGTCTGCACGGCGCAGACGACCCCCCTTGCGCACTCGTCCTCCCTCTCATTTCCTGGAATCCCCTCAGCCTATCCAGGGATTCCAAACAGTCCGCCACTCATCTCGACCTCACCATCCCTGATCCCAAGGCCTTGAGCGCCGCCATACTGTCCACATAAATTCTGAGTTTCGAGGGCGGTAATCTCCTTGCCAGAATTTATCTTGCGGCTACTGCAATGGCACAGATCTCTGCCTGAAGGACCGTACACTCGCCCGGCAGTCTCAGAGACATACTGATAATGAGTGCATCAGAGTAGACCCAGAATCCAGTGCCTGACTCCTTCTTGGAGCCATTTGTGTAGATCGAGGTCTCATACTCCCCAAGTACACCATCCGCCCTCCATTCGTCTCTCTCAGGAAAACGAATCGTGAATGTCCTCACTCCAGTTGGCCCTGATGCAAGGTAGTCGGAGATCCCCCTCAGTCTACCCTCCGTATCCATAACACCCAGAATCGAAATGTGGCCGCAACCATCCTCCTTCAGCATGCCGAGCTCTCTCAGCCTTTGCGCGAGCATGGCGGCGCAGTTCCAAATATAGGTCCCAATAGGCTGCATATCCACCAACGCCTGCTGGATATGCAGCCAGCAGTGCGGATCTCAATGCCCCTGTGATCCCGATGAAGGCCAGTCTCTGAACCTTCTCGAACTCCTTCGCACGTGTCCTCTTCCCTACGGCATTCCACCATACCAGTGCTCCATAGGACACTACTATGAGACCAGTAGTGGCCTATGGAGCCGTAAATATCCAATAAATCATATTGAGAGTCACCCCCACTTTCTACCGAACATCCTCCGTCAGGAGCAAAAAGCGCACTGTGCCTTACGGCTTCTTTCCTCGGTGTTCTTCTTCTTCCAGGACAGTTTCGAATCGAGGACTATGCCTACGTACTTTGCCGCCTTCGACAGCCGCAGGGTGACCCCGTATAAGGACTGGAGTCTGGACTCCGGTCTCTTATATCTACGCGTAAAGAGCACCAGCTCAGTCTTCCCTGGGTTGGCCCTCAACCCATTTCTGGTAGCCTATCGCGACAACCTTTTCAGTGATCTCACTGATCGTCGACAGAAACTTGCCTCGGGCCAGCAGCACGACGCCTTCTGTTAGGGTGCTTTCGACAGACAGACGGACGGACGGACGGACATGGCTAGATCGACACAAAATGTCATGACGATCAAGAATATATATACTTTATGGGGTCTGAGACGTATATTCCGAAGAGTTACAAACAGAATGACAAAATTATTATACCCCCATCCCATGGTGGAGGGTATAAAAACAAATGCAAATTTGCCCATGAACATTCCATTAAGGAACTGGGGCAAACTTCTCAAAAATCAATGAATGCTGAACCATTCGATTTAAGCTCAATGATAAGGGACCTCCTTTTTATAGCCGAGTCCGAACGGCGTGCCACAGAGCGACACCTCTTTGGAGAGAAGTTTTTCCACGGCAATCTCACCAGCCATTAGGAGAGGATAACCACAGCTGAAAACACGATGGAATATTCGTATATAGCCAAGAGTTACTCCTATCAAGTTCAACACCACTGCAGCCACTCTTCAAGATCGCCCTCTATGCACCTCTATGAAGTAAACGAAAAAAATGACAACTTGCAATACATTTCTAAAACATACTCGCTTTTAAACATTTTGTTGATGCCACTGATGAATGATGAACAACATAAAGGAATTGCTCGCTAAACTTTTGTCTGGTATACTGTCTTTTTGTTCTCCGTTTCCCCAACACCCAATTTGGATGATATTGAATTAGTGAAAGGACTAAGGAAAACAACACCAACAGCAGCAAGCTACCAGCAGAAATTATTATAGCAATAATAAAGGAGTAGGTATGTTTTTAACATGCATCATCATCATTCAGATCCTTTTTTTTTCGTACTTTCTGGTTGTTGTGCACTCCAAAGATTTTCGGAGCAGCAGCAGCAGTTATTCATCGCTGGTGCGAATCAAAACTCTTCTCCTCTTTGCCGGAAGGAAGTTCTTGAGACGATGACGTTAAAGTGGAAAACGCTTAAAAACTTTCTTTTGTTTTTTTTTTTCATGATTCCCTTTGACAAAGGAACAATGAATGGTAGGATCCCAAGCAACAGCCACAATGATTGCTGTTGCAGTTACATCAGGGCCTGGTTGCAAGTTTTAGGAATTCATATCTACAAAGGAGACCCTTCTCTTTGTGTAACACTTTGCACACAAGCTGCGAAGGAGTTGCTACAATGACTCCATCAAAGCAGACGACTTTTTTCATCATTTCTTTTCCTTTTGGAGCTGCTTATTTTACTTAATTTGCTGCGTTTTTTCATAAGAAGATAATAAATAGGGTTTCTTCAGTTAATCTTAGTATTGATGTGTTTGGAATGAAATACGATGAGTAATACTAATATCATCAATCCGTTAATATCATTTCGATGGTAATTTTTTGGCTTACAGACGAAGTGAATTGAAATGGGAAAAAATCGATTTAGACTTAGATATAGCTCCCATATATATGAACGACCGATTTGGACTAGTATGGCAGAAAAGTAGCCATTTGTTAACTGATGCTTAAGAAAGTGAAACACGAAGTATTCTCTTATGACTCTCATCATTACTTGTCGATATCACAGAAACCTGTTCAAAACAGATTTCTATGATATTCACCAGTAATGATGTGAGTCAAAAGAGAATACTAGGTGTTACATTTTGTAAGCTTAAGTTTACAAATATATATATCGCCTGAGTTTCACTTCTAAAGCCATCTGCAGCGCATTTATTAACCAATCTTCTTAAAATTTGTACAACATTCTTCTCTATGACTACTACAATATCTACAGAGTTTGGAGGAAATCAGTTCAGGTGTAGGTATAGCATCCATACACAAATATATTCGAAATTTGGCATGAAGGATTCTTTTATGACTCTTGAGATTATTGTTGGACTTTATATACAGAGCTCACGCATATCATGCGCCAGATTCTCACTTCTAAGGCCATGACCAATCTTCTTAAAATTTTGTACAACATTCTTCTCTATGACTACTACAATATCTACAGAGTTTGGAGGAAATCAGTTCAGGTGTAGGTATAGCACCCATACACAAATATATTCGTTAGATTTTGAGTAATATTGCAATAATGTGGCCATTTGTCAACCGATCCTCGCGAAATTTGGCATAAAGGATTCCTCTATGACTGTTGAGATTATTGTTGGATATCATATACAGAGCTCACGCATATGTTGCGCCAGATTCTCACTTCTGAGGCCATTGCTAGCGCATTTACGAGCCAATCGCAAAATTTTGTGGATTGACTTCTCTTATGACTTCCAATTATATGTACAGACTTTGGTCAATATCCCAGACTCAAACATAGTTCCCATATACATATATGTTTCAAAAGATTTTCACTTCCAGAGTTATTCACCAATCCACTTGAAATTTTGTACAACGTTTTCCTCTATAAATGATGATCCGATTTTTATTAATATTACAGTAAGTGCGATTTTTCAGTCGATCCTCAAAATAATTGCAATTTACCATTTTTATACCCTCCACCATAGTAGGGGGGGCCATTCTATTAGTTACTCTTCAAAATATTCCTCTTAGACCCCATAAAGTATTCATATCTTGATAATAATGTCATTTTAAGTCGAAGTTAGCGTGCTTTCGAAAGACAGACGGACGGAAATGGATCTGTCTGTCCAGAGCACGCTAACTTTCGAAGGAGTAAAGCTAGCCGCTTCAAAATTTTCGGTTGGGATTGTAAATGGACCATATCAGTCCATGTTTTGATATAGCTGCCATATAAACCGATCTTGGATCTTGACTTTTTGAACGTATAGAGGGCTGCTTAGTGCGCCCTCTATATGCCAACGCCAACCTTCGAAGGAGTAAAGCTAGTGGCTCAAAATTTTGCACAAATACATCTTATTAGTGTAGGTCGGTCCAAAACATGGACCGATATCCATGTTTTGATATAGCTGCCATATAAACCGATCTTGGGTCTTGACTTCTTCAACCTCTAGAGGGCGCAATTCTTATCCGATTGGAATGAAATTTTGCACGACATGTTTTGTTATGATATCCAACAACTGCACCAAGTATGGTTCAAATCGGTTCATAACCTGATATGGCTGCCATATAAACCGATCTTGGGTCTTGACTTCTTGAGCCTATAGAGGGAGCAATTCTCATCCGATTGGAATGAAATTTTCAACGACGTGTTTTGTTATGATATCCAACAACTGCGCCAAGTATGGTTTAAATCGGTCAATAACCTGATATAGCTGCCATATAAACCGATCTGGGATCTTGACTTCTTGAGCCTCTAGAGGACGGAATTCTCGTCCGATTTGACTGAAATTTTGCAAGTAGTGTTCTAATATCACTTCCACCAACTGCGCTTAGTATGGTCAACATCGGTTCATAGTCTGATATAGTTGCCATATAAACCGATCCTGGGGCTTGACTTCTTGAGCTTTTAGAAGGCGAAATTTTTATCGGATTTGGCTGTAATTTGTCATGTGGTGGTTTGGTATCATTTCCGACATTTGTGCGAAGTATGGTCCAAATCGGTCCATAACCTGGTATAGGTGCCGTATAAACCGATCTTGGATCTTGACTTCTTCGTCCGCTAAGGGGCGCATTTATCATCCGATTTGGCTTAAATTTTGCGTGACTTATTTTGATATGGCTTTCAAAAACTGTGATGAATGTTGCGCAAATCGGTCCATAAGCTGATATAGCTGTCATATAAACCGATCGGGGATCTTGACTTCTTGAGCCTCTAGAGGGCGCAATTCTCATCCGATTGGAATGAATTTTTCAACGACGTGTTTCGTTATGATATCCAACAACTGTGTTAAATTAGGTTCAAATCGGTCAGAAACCTGATATAGCTGCCATATAAACCGATATGAGATCTTGACTTCTTGAGCCTCTAGAGGGCTCAATTCTTATTCGATTTGGCTGAATTTTGCATGACGTATTTTATTATGACTTTTAACAACTCTGCCAAATAGGGTTCAAATCGGTTCATAACCTGATATAGCTGCCATATAAACCGATCTGCGATCTTAACTTCTTGAACCTCTAGAGGTCGAATTTTTTATCCGATTTGTACGACGGATTCTCTCATGACCATCAAGATACGTGTTTATTATGGTCTGAATCGGTCTATAACCTGATACAGCTCCCATATAAATCGATCTCTCTATTTTACGTCTTGAGCCCCAAAGGGCGCAGTTCTTATTCGAATTGGCTGACATTTTACTCAGGTCTCCAACATATTATTTAATTGTGGTCCCCACCGGACCATATCTTGATATCGCTCTAATAGCAGAGCAAATCTTTTCTTTTATCCTATTTTTGCCTAAGAAGAGATGCCGGGAAAAGAACTCAACAATGCGATCTGTGGTAGAGGATATATAAGAATCGGCCCGGCCGAACGCAAAGTTGCCCATGAACATTCCAAGAGAGGCAATTCTCAAATATCACTGAGTTTTGTGAACGGGTGGCCGCAGTGAGACTCTTGGTTGGAGAGAAGTTTTAACATAAATGTCGCCGGCACTATCATGATTTAGCGTTCGAAGCCATCAATACAACTTGCAACAGATGCACAAAATCATGTGTAGTACGGAAGAAGTGTAATTTGTCACAGAAAGAATGTCTGTCATTACACAAAAGTACATGCATTGGGAAAAGTACAGCTAATAGACAGGGTTGTCGAGGGTGGTTAAAGTGGTAAATGTATCATAGATGCGTTTTCGCTATTAATACGATTCAATTACAACATACCAACGCACGGCCCTTGACGCCATCACACCTAATACGGTTGAAAAGCCTTCTAACTAAAGACGAAACGCGTTCCATAGTGGTTGGTGTGTGTTGCTATCTTTGGCTTTCCTTTACCGTTTGCACCTCCGATCATTGAGCTCGTCTCGAAAGATAAATAATTTGTATTTGCTCCAAATTGGAACATATTTCGATATAACTGCTATGGGACATAAGGTATGCAATTTTCATCGGATTTTGATGGAAGGTGGTTTACATATTTACCCGAGGTGGTGGGTATCCAAAGTTCGGCCCGTCCGAACTTAACGCCTTTTTACTTGTTCTGTTTTCTTTTCTCTTTTGGAAAAAGGCTTTTGTTACAAGACCTAGTTTATCCATCTAATCCCAATATGAAGTTCATTGCCGCTTGCCCATGGCTGCGTATGATTGCATAGCCCCAAATCCTCATACGCCACTTGAAGTCAATGATCTGCAACCGATGCTTCCCTTTCCCCTACCATTAACTATTTTTTGCCATTCGTCGTGTTTCTTTACTCCTGCTCTAGCCAATATTGTTTCAATATTGTTTATTAAAATTAAACAATCCATTAAATATTGAAAATCCTAAATAAAAGAAAGAACAAAAAAAAAAAGAAAGAAAACAGGTGGAGGAGGCAAAGCGACAAGAAAGCACACAAAGCAGCACATTAACTTGATTTTTACGCTTAGATAAGTAAATGTTTGCGTAGGCAATATTTTCCTCTGTAAGGCAGAGGTTTTCCACCTCTGCTTTGTATCCTGCCTTTCGATTTTCCGTTTCCATACAAAAATATACTTATTTGATAATAGCAATGACGACAGAAACAACAACAACAACAACAACACAATTTTCATTCACCCATCCATCCATCCATTCATCCATCGATTCGAGAAAGGGGGAATTGACAAACAAACACTGTTGCTTTAACATTGTGTTCCGCATTCCTTTCTTTTTTTTCTTGCTCTCCCACTGGCACTTCTCTCCACTCTACCGCCATGCTGGTGATCCTTGTGTTGGGTATTCAAATTTCTATACACAGTCGATAAAACGATTTACCCAATAATTTATGTTATTTCTCCATCGTTCATCGTTCCAAACGATGGCCTGAAATCATATTCACGCAACGAATTTTATCCACCAAAGAAAAATATGAAGGACCCTGTATGTGTGAGTGTGTCAGGGTTTATAGAGGGTGGGGGGAGGGAGGGCATTCAAAAAAAAAAATAAGTTAATTTACTTAAACTTTGTTTAAAGGACCTTTTCAAGTTATTTACCTTTCAGCTACTTTACGCATTACACACACGCATACACACACACACACACTCACACTTGACTAATATCAATATACAAACAACAACATCCGTTAGAAGTTACGCTTACAGCCCCAATGCCAATATGGTCCTCCACATCACCTATTCTCGCAATGCTCGTTGTGTTTGGGGGTGTGTGCCTGTGTGTGCGCCTGTGTATATTTGTAAAATAGAAATGTTGTCACAAAAAATTGACTTCAAGAATCGGATTTGCAACCATCACAACGCAAAGCCATTCCACATAAAAAAAAATTTGTATACAAATATTTTGTATCACGGCAAACGAAGGTTGGAGAATTGAAACTGGCTAAAATGGGGGGCGGCGGGGGTGGGAGGATGCAGGATATGTGTCGGTTTTCAGACTGCTGGGATGGCGGTGAGGAGCATTAATATTTAGATTTACTCATGAGGGAGGCTGGTGACATGGTCTGGTGTATGTGGGGGGGTGGTAGTGCGGGCAAGGGATGGACCATACATCATGTGTTAAAAGGAATAAAATTGAAAGTGAAAAATCAGTGCTTTATTTGCTTTCAGTTAAAAGGAAAAATTTCTCTGAAGGAAACCGTATGCCTGTAAGTGTGTAAATAAAGGACGTTTCTTGAGAGTCTATTAAATGTTTAGCAATTTTAAGATTTTTATGGGAAACAATTTTGAAGAGATTGTACTTAAGGGGTTTTACTTATCCACACCATAGTCTTGTAATATGTTATGGATGTGTAATTTAGGCCTAGGGATATTTTTCAATTGAAACTTAGTGCATTGGTTTGTAGTGCAAATAAGCACGAGAGTTGGAAGTAGTAGAAACTATTGGGTTGCCCAAAAAGTAATTGCGGATTTTTAAAAAAAAAGTAAATGCATTTTTAATAAAACTTAGAATGAACTTTAATCAAATACACTTTTTTTACACTTTTTTTCTAAAGCAAACTAAAAGTCACAGCTGATAACTGACAGAAGAAAGAAAGCAAATAAAGAGTCACAAGCTGTGAAAAAATTTGTCAACGCCGACTATATGAAAAATCCGCAATTACGTTTTGGGCAACCCAATAAATGGATTAACTCAGAACCATTTTCTACACAGTTGGAGAGTCAGTCAGTCAGTTTGTCTAGCCGTCTTTTCCTGTTATGTTTCATACTAAATGCAGATCACAATTTTTGTTGTTCAATTTGGCTGATAAATAAATTCAGACCCAATTTTTTACAGTAATCCCCAAAAAAAACCCCAATTCGGGCAAAGGTGATTTAAAAATAAACATATTTTTAGTAAATTTTTAAATATTTGCATATGCTTAGGGGACGTATGTAGTAAAAACCAAGTTAGAGCGTGCTAAGCTCGGCCGGGCCGAATCTTATATACCCTTCACCATGGGTCGCATTTGTCAAGCTCTTGCCGCGGAATCTATTTTTAGGTAAACAAAGGATAAACGAAAAGAATTGCTATGCTATTACGGCGATATCAAGATATGGTTTATTTTGGACCATAATTAAACTGAATATTGGAGACCATAGTAGAAGTCATTGTGTTAAATTTCAGCCAAATCTAGTAAGAATTGCGCACTTTAAGGGCTGAAGAAGTACAAAATTTCTGCCGAATCGGATGAGAAGTGCGCTCTCTAGTGGCTCAAGAAGTCAAGACCTCAGATCGGTTTATATGGCAGCTATAGCAGGTTATAGACCGATTTGAACTATTCTTAGCACAGTTGTAGAAAGTCATAACTAAACACTTTATGCAAAATTTCTGCCAAATCGGATGAGAATTACGCCCTCTAGAGGCTCAAGAGTCAAGATCCAAAATCGGTTCATATGACAGCTATATCAGATTATGAGCCGATTTGAATCGTACTGAGCACAGTTTTTGGAAGTGATACCAAAACACTACTTGCAAAATTTCAGCCAAATCGGATGAGAATTGCGCTCTCTTGAGGCTCAAGAAGTCAAGACCCAAGATCGGTTTATATGGCAGCTATATCTAAATATAGTCCGATCTGTGCCATATTTAAGTCGAGTGTTGAGAGGCTTAAAACTGTGCACAATTCCAAATTTCAGCGAAATCAGATAAAAAGTAAAGCTTTTATGGCCTTCAGACTCTTTATCGGAAGATCGGTCTATATGGTAGCTATATCTAAATATGGACCGATCTTATTCATATTTAGGTCAGATTTCGGGAGGCTTCAAATAACTCACTGTTGCAAATTTCAGCAAAATCGGGTTATAAATAAAGCATTTATTGGCTTCAGACCCTATATCTGCAGATCGGTCTATATGGCAGCTATATCTAAATCTAATCCGAGCTGAACCATATTTGGGTCAGTTGTCGGGAAGCCTTAAACTACTCACTGTTGCAAACTTCAGCCAAATCGGATGAAAAATAAAGCTTTTATGGGCATTCGACCCTTTATCGGAAAATCGGTCTATATAGCAGCTATATCCAAATATACTCTGATTTAGCGCGTTCAAGCACCGAACCAGCGTGCATCAAAAGACATATATATGCCAAATTTCAGCTCAATATCTCAATTTTTGAAGGCTCTAGAGTGATAACAACAGACTGACGGACAGACTGGCGGCATGCCGTTCGGACTCGGCTATAAAAATGAGGCCCCTTATCATTGAGCTTAAAACTTGAATCGAACTGCACTCATTGATATGTGAGAAGTTTGCCCCTGTTCCTGAGTGGAATGTTCATGGGCAAAATTTGCATTTGCATTTTGCTAACGGAATGACTAAATGAATATACCCCCTATCCTACGGTGGTGGGTATAATAAGCAATCCGACAAGAATATATCCTTTAGGATACATTGCGCCTATAGAGGGCGCAATTTTCATCCGATTAAACAAACATTTTGTACAATGATAATTGGTCTGTGCATTGATATTGCTTCTCCGGATTTTTATACCCTCCACCATAGGATGGGGGTATACTATTGGTTGCCCAAAAAGTAATTGCGGATTTTTTAAAAGAAAGTAAATGCATTTTTAATAAAAATTAGAATGAACTTTAATCAAATATACTTTTTTTACACTTTTTTCTAAAGCAAGCTAAAAGTAACAGCTGATAACTGACAGAAGAAAGAATGCAATTACAGAGTCACAAGCTGTGAAAAAATGTGTCATCGCCGACTATATGAAAAATCCGCAATTACTTTTTGGGCAACCCAATAATTTCGTAACCCCTCGAAATATTCGACTAAGACCCCATAAAGTATATATATTCTTGTTCGTCGTGATCCGTCCGACTGTCCGTCTGTCTGTCGAAAGCACGCAAACTTTCGAAGAAGTAAATCCAGCCACTTGAAATTTTCCACAAATACTTCTTATTTGTGTAGGTCTGTTGGGATTGTAAATGGTCTATATCTGTCCATGTTTTGGTATAGCTGCCATATAAACCGATTTCGGGTTTTGATTTCTTGAGCCTCTAGAGGGCATAATTGTTATCCCATTATGGCTGAAATTTTGCATGAGGTGTTTTAATATGTCTTCCAACAACTGTGCTGAGTATGTTTCAAATCGGTCCATAACCTGATATAGCTGCCATATAAACCGATCGGGGGTCTTGATTTCTTGAGCCACTAGAGGGCACAAATGTTATCCGATTTGACTGAAATTTTGTATAAGGTGTTTTGTTATGATTTCTGACAACTGTGCCAAGTATGGTTGAAATCGGTCGTTAACCTGATGTAACTGCCATATAATCCGATCTCGGGTCTTGACTTCTTGAGTCACTAGAGGGCACAATTTTTATCTGATTTGGCTGAAATTTTGCATGAGTTCGTTTTATTATGACTTCTGACAACTGTGCTGAGTATGGTTGAAATCGGTCCATAACCTGATATAGCTGCCATATAAACCGATCGGGGGTCTTGACTTCTTGAGCCACTAGAGGGCACAATTGTTATCCAATTTGACTGAAATTTAGCATGAGGTGTTTTATTATGACTTCTAAAAACAGTGCTGAGTGTTGTTGAAATCGGTCCATAACCGAATATAGCTGTCATATAAACCGATCTCGGGTCTTGACTTCTTGAGCCACTAGAGGGCACAATTGTTATCCAATTTGACTGAAATTTAGCATGAGGTGTTTTATTATGACTTCTAAAAACAGTGCTGAGTATTGTTGAAATCGGTCCATAACCGGATATAGCTGTCATATAAACCGATCTCGGGTCTTGACTTCTTGAGCCACTAGAGGGCGCATATCCCATTTGCCTGAAATTTTGCATGAGTTGTTTTATTACGACTTCCAATAACTGTGCAAAATATGTTTCAAATCGGTCCATAACCAGATATAGCTGCCATATAAACCGATCGGGGGTCTTGACTTCTTGAACTTCAAGAGGGAGTAATTATTATCTGATTTGGCTGAAATTTTTTACAACGTCTTCTTTCATGACCTCCAGCATATGTTTTAAATATGGTCTAAATCGGTCTTTAGCCTGATACAACTTCCATATAAACCGATCTCCCTATTTTACTTCTTGAGCCCCTAAAAGACAAAATTCTTATTCGATTTGCCTGAAATTTCACACATAGACTTCTACTGTTGTCTCCAACGTCCAATACGATTAGCACAATTCTCTTCTTTTATCCATTGTTTGTCTAAAAAGAGATGCCTGGAAAGAACTCGACAAATGCGATCCATGGTGAAGGGTATATAAGATTCGGCCCGGCCGAACTTAGCACGCTTTACTTGTTAACTTTTCATTTTCGTTTGAAATATAGGTGATGGGAAATGAACGATAGTTTCGATATTTTTTTTAAAACTATCGAAAATATCGAAAGTTGCCATTAACGGTTGTTTGATAGCTCCACTTGAAGGTCATAGGGTTTCTTTTAAGGCTTTTAAGCTTCCACATGTATCTTAGCAGCCCCTTCATTTACTGATTGAAGTCCACATTATTGATTTCCTCTCCCAATGTGCATAGTCCCCTTACCTACCTTTTCCACTTCATTGCATACTCACCTCTATACAAGGCATTTATCTGGAGGCATTGAATTCAATTTATTTAAAAACACATAGCCTCAGATAATCATACCATCAATTAAGTAATTAAAATATACACTTTGTTGTTTTTTTTCTTTTTGCTTTATTTTTTTTTAGAATTTTTCCAATTTTATTCATTTATGAGTGAATTCTTGTTTCGGTTTCATAATTACAATTTCTTTACAATGGCTGTAGTATTTATCAACAACTTTTATAAATATTCTGCACTTTTTTTTTTATTTCTGTGTATATGTGTGTGTGTATGAGTGTTGAAATGTATGTGTGTGTGTGTGTGTCATAATTATATTTCCAATCTTTAGTGTTTTTATTAACAAATTGGTTACGATTTTGTTAAACAAACAGACAAGTTGTCGTTTTCTATTTTCTTTCAGTTTTTTTGTGGTTGTAGTTTTTTTTTTATTCTTACCATGCCATACGGATACGGATGTGAAATACCAACAAGGATAATTGACAAGTGATGGTGGTGTTGGTGGTGGCCAAAAAAAAAAGATATACACAAGGGCTTTTATTTAATAACAAAAAAATTTAAATCAAATGTAGACCTCAACTAAGGAAACAGTTCAATAAAACCATGAGGTTTTTGTTACCAAGGGTGATGATGATGATGACGATGTGAATGTGGATGTGGATGATTGTAGGTGATGATAATGGCATTTAGGCTATACATGATGCCTTTGGAATTTTTGCTTGTGTTATCGATGATAATTGAGTGTTTTTCCATAGATTCATGTTGTTGTTCATTTTTTGTTTCTTCTTAATTTAATTTTGCTGTTCTTGGTTTCTGTACAATTGCTTAAGAGTTACTGGGAATGTCGTTGTCTAATTGTTGCTTAGATTTTGCTGATTTTGCCATAGTTAAAATGCACTTGCAAATGTTTAAATTGCCTCTTTATATGAATATGGGATTGACTTAAAATTACGTTTTATTGCTTTTCGATACATTTCGGCTGTGTTTTGCTCTCATACAACTGGTCGCATGAATATTTTTCGATGTCCTTTATTAATTCAGTGTTTATTAGGTCTAGAGTTTCAGAAAGTATATTTGGGCCAAGATCCCATGCGTTAAATGAATTACATTGTTGAGCATTACTAATTGATAACAGAGAGAGAGAGAGAGCGATTTGAAAGGACCATGCCAATTTCATTTGAAAGTGAAAACATATTGCTTTTCTTTGCTGCAGAACACTGAAGAATACAAATAATAGTCACAATATTGCTTTGTAATTCGTTGTTCAATTTTAGTTTGGTATTTGTTGTTTATAAATAACAATTCGTTGTTTTGCGTTGTTTTTTTTTTTTTATTTGCATCAATTATTTATCACATTTTGTTAATTCAATTTCGTTGTCATTGGTTTGGTATTGCAGATTTTGTTTCCATTTAATTTTACTCAGCTTATAATTACGTTTAACCATAAAACCCCAACCCCATTCATGGGGAATTCAAATTTGACCCACACTAAATAAAAGAAAAAATCTTAAATAAAACACCCGCCCAGTTTATGACGTTCTGCCGCAGAACGCGCTTGTCTAAAATCTAAATGCATTTTTGCTGTTACTTTGTATAAAATATTTCATTTGTTTATTATTTTTTTCTATTTCTATTTTTGTTTTGTAATTGTATTTCACTATTTCTCTCATATACATGTGTATGTATATATAAATGTGCATGCCTTATAGTTTATTGTAGGTACTTTTCTTTTTTTTCTTGTTTTTGGGTGTGTTTCTAAAATCAATTATTTGAAAAAATTCAAAATAATATTTTAGTGTTTAAATTTTAGTTCGATGCAGCGACCTCTGTAAGGGGGTTCCCCCCATATAAATGAAGCACCAACCCTAGGCCAAAGTTCATTATTGAGATTAAAAAAATTTAGTAGATCCAATCTCCAATTAAACTAAAACTATTTCCCTTACAGGAAAATTACCAAAGAGATTACCGAACGACATACTTTTTTCGTTCAATTTAATTTTATTGAATTGAATTGAATTTTATTTCATTTCATTTCATTTTATTTTATTTTATATTATTTTATTTTATTTTATTTTATTTTATTTTATTTTATTTTATTTTATTTTATTTTATTTTATTTTATTTTATTTTATTTTATTTTATTTTATTTTATTTTATTTTATTTTATTTTATTTTATTTTATTTTATTTTATTTTATTTTATTTTATTTTATTTTATTTTATTTTATTTTATTTTATTTTATTTTATTTTATTTTATTTTATTTTATTTTATTTTATTTTATTTTATTTTATTTTATTTTTATTTTTATTTTATTTTATTTTATTTTATTTTATTTTATTTTATTTCATTTTATTTTATTTTGTTTTATTTTGTTTTATTTTGTTTTATTTTGTTTTATTTTGTTTTATTTTGTTTTATTTTATTTTATTTTATTTTATTTTATTTTATTTTATTTTATTTTATTTTATTTTATTTTATTTTATTTTATTTTATTTTATTTTATTTTATTTTATTTTATTTTATTTTATTTTATTTTATTTTATTTTATTTTATTTTATTTTATTTTATTTTATTTTATTTTATTTTATTTTATTTTATTTTATTTTATTTTATTTTATTTTATTTTATTTTATTTTATTTTATTTTATTTTATTTTATTTTATTTTATTTTATTTTATTTTATTTTATTTTATTTTATTTTATTTTATTTTATTTTATTTTATTTTATTTTATTTTATTTTATTTTATTTTATTTTATTTTATTTTATTTTATTTTATTTTATTTTATTTTATTTTATTTTATTTTATTTTATTTTATTTTATTTTATTTTATTTTATTTTATTTTATTTTATTTTATTTTATTTTATTTTATTTTATTTTATTTATTTTATTTTATTTTATTTTATTTTATTTTATTTTATTTTATTTTATTTTATTTTATTTTATTTTATTTTTTTTTTTTTTTTTTATTTTATTTTATTTTATTTTATTTTATTTTATTTTATTTTATTTTATTTTATTTTATTTTATTTTATTTTATTTTATTTTATTTTATTTTATTTTATTTTATTTTATTTTATTTTATTTTATTTTATTTTATTTTATTTTATTTTATTTTATTTTATTTTATTTTATTTTATTTTATTTTATTTTATTTTATTTTATTTTATTTTATTTTATTTTATTTTATTTTATTTTATTTTATTTTATTTTATTTTATTTTATTTTATTTTATTTAATTTAGGAAGGAAATTAATTAAACTATTAGCTGAAAGCTAACCACAGGTTGTGGTTGGTAGAAAAATTCTTTTTTATGCGGAGTAGCTGCTGTCAGCGATTTTCGAGAGTAGGGTCTCAGTGAGAAGTCAGGTGGCACTGGCTCTTAATTAAATACTGAGTGCCAATGATACTGGAGATGACAAGGCTAGTTATTGGCGCCTTCAAATAACCAATGCCCAACATCAGAGTCTGTTCCCAGGTTAGGGGCGGCTGGAGGCTAGCTCGGATCGGATGGTTTCAACTCCCAAAAAACCTTGCACAACCGAGCAGATAAAGAAAATGGAGAAAGTTGGAAGCCACAACTTTGAGACAGTCGGTAACTTTATCTACCTCGACACCGCCGTAACCGAAATTAATGACACCAGTTTTGAGATTAAGCGAAGAATAATACTTTCAAACAGATGCTACTTTGGACTAAGTCAGCAGTTTAGAAACAAGGCCACATCTCGAGAGTCGAAGATTACACTATACAAGACACTGGTACTACCCGTGCTGTTAAATGGTTCTAAAGCATGAGTACTTGTCAAAGCAGATGAGGCAGTGCTTGGAGTATTTGAGAGAAAGATTCTTCGTAAAATATATGGACCCGTTTGCGTTAATGGAGAATAAAGGCGACAAATGAACCACTAGCTGTTGGAGCTGTATGACGACGATAGCATAGTTAAACGCATCAAAATACATCGGCTGCGTTGGCTAGGTCATGTTGTCAGAATGGATGAAGAAGCTCCAGCAAAGAAGTCTTTTGAAGGCAAACACGGTGATACACGCAAACCAGGACCACCAAAAGCTCGATGGAAAGATCAAGTGGTGGGAGACCCCTCGGAACTTGGTGTCAGGGCTTTAGAATGAGCGCAGAAGATCGAGGCGCTGGGAACGCTATTCTACGTTCGACTAGTGGAACAAATATTCTGTCATTGCCAATTAAGGTAAAGTATTATATGCCATAGTTTAAAATTTTAAGATTTCGTATATCGAAAATAACATATTTGTCATTTTTTCATTAAGATGAAAGTATTGGGAGCCCAAGATGGCAATTGCTAGTATTTAATTTTTATATTTGGCTATACACAGTTCTTTAGATTATTTCCAAATACATTGCCGACAGACACCTTCCTTTGGAAATTATTTAAGCCGAAATTTTTCAAAAAAAAAAAATTGTTTATTCTTTTTTTTAACTTTATATTGCACATGTTCAAAAATTGTTCATTTTTTATACACACCACCGTAGGATACGGGGGTATATTAATTTAGTCATTCCGTTTGCAACACATTGGTATATAAATTTCCGACCCTAGAAAGTATATATATTTCGGAACGTCGTAAAATTCTAAGACGATTTAACGATCTCCGTGTGTCTGTCCGTCCGTCTGTTGTAATCACATTACAGTCTTCAAAAATTGAGATATTGAGCTGAAATTTGGCACAGATATGTCATTTCGATGCACGCTGGGTAAGTTCCTGAAAAGGCCAAATCGGACCATATTTGGATATAGCTGTTATATAGACCGATTTTCCGATAAAGGGTCTAATGCCCATAAAAAATTTATTTTTATCCGATTTTGCTGAAATATGAAACAGTGAGTAGTTTAAGGCTTCCCGACAACTGTCCTTAATATGGTTCAGATTGGACTATATTTAGATATAGCTACCATATTCACCGATCTCCCGATAAAGGGTCTGAGGACCATAAAAGCTTTATTTATAAGCCGATTCCGCTGAAATTTGAAACAGTGAGTAGGGAAAGACTTCCCAACACCCGCCCTTAATATGGTTCTGATCAGAATATATTGAGATATAGCTGTCATATATACCGATCTCCCGATAAAGGCTCTAAATCCCATAAAAGCTTTATTTTATAACCGATTTCGCTGAAATTTGAAACAGTGAGCTTTTCTGAGCCTCACAATATCCGACCTTAACATGTTTCAGATCGGTTTATAATTGGATATATCTGCCAAAAAGACCAATATTATGTTCTACAAAATTGAATAGTGGTATATATATTAGACCACTTAATTCCCGTGCCGAATTTGGTTAAGTTATTCAATTTTCACCTGATTGTGACGAAATGGGATTTGCATATATACCCGAGGTGTTGGGTATCCAGAGTTCGGCTCGGCCGAACTTAATGCCTTTTTAGTTGTTTCCTTTAATATATTTCTTGTAATACATTTGAGATCATCATATTATGCTCCCAATTTATAATTAACAAGCACTTCAAATCATTATAAAAATTTCCATTTGTAACCCCAGATAGCCGTAGCATCCACCTCCCAAAGTTAAAAACAAGTAAAAGCGTGCCAAGTTCGGTCGGGCCAAATCTTATATACCCTCCACTATGGCTCGCATTTGTCGAGTTCTATGCGCGGTAACTCTTTTTAAGCAAACAAAGAATATTAAATAGGAACTGTTATGCTATTGGAGCCATATCAAGTTATAGTCCGATGCGGACCCTAAATGAATGCCGAACATTGTAGAAGTCATTGTGTAATATTTCAGTTCATTCGGCTAAGAATTGCGCCTTGTAGGGGCTCAAAGGAAGCAAAATCAGGAGATCCGTTTATATGGGAGCTGTATCAAGCTATTGATCGATTCAGACCATATTAGACAAGAATGTTGAAGGTCTTGAGAGAAGCCGTTGTACAATATTTCAGCCAAATCGGATGAGAATTGCGCCCTCTAGAGGCTCAAGAAGTCAAGATCCCAGATCGGTTTATATGGCAGCTATATCAGGTTATGGACCGATTTGAACCTTATTTGGCACAGTTGTTGGATATCGTTAAGTTAGGCCGGGCCACATTGCTTTAAAATCCAATGAAAAATGCATACCTTTTCCCCCATAGCAGCTATATCGAAATATGTTCCGATTTGGATCAAATACTAATAAGTACAAATCATTGCTCAATTGTTTATAACAAAATATTGGTCTTTTTAGTAGCTATATCTAAAAATAATCCAATTTGAACCTTATACGTCGCGGATGTCGAAAAGCATAACATAAGTCACTGTGTCAAATTACAGTGAAATCGGATTATAAGTGCGCCTTTTATGGGGCCAAGACTTTGAATCGAGAGATCGATCGGACCAAATTTAAGAAAGATGTCGAAGGGACTAAGACAACTCACTGTCCCACATTTCAGCAAAATCGGACAAAAAATTAGCCTTTTATGGGGCCAAGACTTTAAATCGAGATATCGGTCTACATGGTAGCTATATCCAAATCAGGACCGATTTGGGCCAAGTTGCAGAAAAATGTCGAAGAGCCTAACACAACTCACTGTCTCAAATTTCAGCGACATCAGACAAAAAATGTGCCTTTTATGGCGTTAAGACCCTAAATCGAAGGATCGGTCTATATGGCAGCTATATCCAGATCTGAACCGATCTGTACCATATTGCAAAATATGTCAAGGGGCTTAACCTAACTCACTGTCTCAAATTTCGGCCACATCGGACAATAAATGCGCCTTTTATAGGCTCGAAAATTTAAATCGAGAGATCGGTCTATATGGCAGCTATATCCAAATCTTGACCGATCTGGGCCAAATTAGAGAAAGATGTCGACTGTCTCAAATTTCAGCAAAATCGGATGAGAAATGCGCCTTTTATTGGCCAAAAACCCTGAATCGGAGCATCGATCTAATTGACAGCTATATCCAAATCTGGACCCATCCGGGCCAAATTTCAAATTTCAGCGACATCGGACAATAAATGCACTTTTTGTGGCCCCAAAAAATAAAACTTAGACATGGGTCTATATGTCAGCTATATCCAAATCTGGACCGATCTGTGCCATATTGCAAAAGTATGTCAAGGGTCTTAACTCTGTGTCTCAAATTTCGGCGGCATCGGACCATAAATACGCCTTTCATGGCTCCAAAACCTTAAATCGAGAAATCGGCCTATATGGCAGCTATATCGAAATCTGAACCGATCTCAGCCAAATTGCTGAAATAAGTCGAAGGTCCTAACACAAATCACTGTCCCAAATTTCGGCGAGATCGAACAAAAAATGCGCCTTTTATGACCCCAAACCGAGAGATCGGTCTAAATGGCAGCTCTATCTAAATCTGGACCGATCTGGGCCATATTGCAGAAGTATGCCAAGGGGCTTAACTTAACTCATTGTTCGAAATTTCAGCAAACCCGGATTATAAATGTGGCTTTCATGGGCCCAAAACCTTAAATCGAGAGATCAGTCTCTATGGCAGCTACATTCAAATCTGGACCGATCTGGACCACATTGCAGAAGTATGTCCAGGAGGTTAACATAACTCACTGTCCCAAATTTCAGCATAATCGGATAATAAATGTGGTTTTTATGGGCCTACGACCCTAAATCCTAGGATCGGTCTATATGGGAGCTATATCCAAATCTGGACCGATCTGAACCAAATTGAAGAAGTATGTCAAGGGGCTTGACTTTACTCACTGTCCTAAATAAATGCGCCTTTTATGGCCCAAAAACCGAGAAATCGGTCTATATGGCAGCTATATCCAACTATGTGCCGATCTGTGTCATATTGCAGAATTATGTCAAAGCTTAACTCACTGTTCAAAATTTCAGCAAAATCGGTTAAAAAATTTGGCTTTTATGGGCCTAAGACCCTAAATCGGCGGATCGGCCTATATGGGGGCTATACCAAGCTATAGTCCAATATTGCCCAACTTCGAACTTAAGCAGCTTATGGCCAAAAAAAAAGAATCTGTGCAATGTTTCTGCTCTATATCTCCATTTTTGAAGACTGCATCGTGATTTCAACAAACAGACGGACGGACATGTCTCGATCGTCTTAGATCTTTACGCTGATCAAGAATATATATTCTTTATAGGGTCGGAAATGGTTATTTCGAGGTGTTGCAAACGGAATGACGAAATTAGTATACCCCCATTGTATGGAGGAGGGTATAAAAAAGGAATATTGTAATGATTTTCAAAAATGAAACAAGAATATATTTTGTTTGTGTTTTCAGTAATATTTCATAATGTATTTGTAATATTTGTTTGTTCTTTTTCTTTGTTTTTTCTTTCTTAACTTTTGATTTCTATGTATAATGTATGGTGTGTGTATGTATAAGTGTAACTCTTAAATATACATATGTATGATGTTCATTTTATATATTTTTTTTTTGTAAATAAAAACTATAAAATAATATTTACGCTGTAATTTTTTGTTGTTCTTATTTTGCCTTTGTTTGTTGTGTAAGAATTGCTTTTTACGTTCATTTTTAATGAATAATAATAATAATTTAAATTGTTGTTGTTTGTCTTTGTATTAATTTAGATGTTTATTATAATGGTGTTATAAATAAAAGTTTAGCTATACAAATGTAATGTTTGGTAATCTGTCAAAATGTAAAATGATATTCAATTAATCTATTTATGGTTGATAATTACATATTAATGTATAAAATAAATAGTAAACCCAATTAAGCTTATGGTTGACTTTTGGGCCATGGGCCATGGCATGAAATGAATTTTGTCTATGGGAATTTAGTTGTGTTTTTTTTTTTGTGTTTACCTTATTTTATGTAAATTTTATTAATTGGGCTTTGTTTATATATATATAAAACTTACAATTATGTAAAATGCTCTGTTCAAAGATTCGTTGAATGAGTTGCTGATTTTGTGGTTAACAAATATTTACAATTTCTTTTGTGGTTTGTAATATTTACATTTTTTTTTTGTTTAAATTATATCAAAGAAATCATAGTTACGGGAATTGTTTCTAATTCTATTTGTATAATAATTAATAATAATAATTATCATTTTTAAATATATTTTTTTTTTTTACAAAATTTTGGCAAAACTTTAATGCTTTGCTGATTTTGTATAAAAAAAATGAGTATTGCTTTGGTACTTTAGCCGAGTTTTTAATCATATTCTTAATAATTGATTTCAGGGGGCAAGGGGGACTTTTTATAAACAAAACTTTCGAAACTTATTTGCTTTTTTCAATGTTATAAGTTTTGTATAGTTTAAGGTTATTAATATTTGGTTTTTCTGGCTGTATGGGCCTTTGCAAGGAGTTAACCCCAAATTTGGTGTTACTTCCTGCCAATGATTTTGTTGTTATTATTATTAGTTTTTTTAGTACTGAGATCGGCCTTTGAAGCTGATTTGTTGATTATATTTTTTTTTTTTTCATTACGTTTTCCTATATTAAAATCTATTCAAACAAGAGGCGTTTGCGTTAGGGTTTCTAGTGACTAGAGAACACTCGACTTTTGTAACTGCATAACGGAAATCGTTTGCCAATTTCCTTACTATGGTAGACAGACAGATAGAGAGTAGAGTGGGATACAGAGAGAGAAAAAGAGTGTGAGAGAGAGAGCATTTGCGACAGTTGCCATAGCTTGAGAGATGTATGGGAACAATATAAAATCTTATATTTGCTATAATATCATTGATAAAATACTGTGATTAAGTAAAGAATGTCACTCAGAATCCTAACGTTAGCAGCCCCCACATGCTTGGGTGGGTATACACATGCAACTACTAAATAAGTGAATACCAGCTGATTTGTATGTAAACGAAACCCTCTTGCGGCCAGTGCCATGCAAATGAGTATTTCAGAAAAGGGTTCATTGCCATAAGGGGGTTTCAAGCTATCTTCTAAAAACAAAAACCTAAAACTCTTTATAAATGTATTTAAATAGTTTTGGTGTTTAACCCTACAAGACTACCAAGAGACTTAGCAAAAGACTTTTGGTATTAGACTAGGGGATTTAAAAAATTTCTAGTTTTTCCTTTAATTGACACAATTTTGTACAAGAACAGAAATTAGAGAGAGTCAAAAAAACTGTTTTCTATAGAGTTGTGATGGAGATAGATAAATGGGATAGCGAAAGAAAGAAATGGGTATAGGGAAAAATGCAAAAATTGCCTGAGATGTTGTGAGAGTAGAGAATTGTCAAGACAAAGAAAGCGATAGTGAGTAGTTAACACTGTAAGACTGTGTAAAAAACTCTAAAACAGTTTTTTTTTCAATACCTATATAGAAATATAGAGCTAAATCTTAAATATAGCTATTTTTTTATGTAAAAATTTATTTTATATAAAACTTAAAAAAGGAATTTGTACAACTTGAAGGAAAGTAAAAAAGAGATGGAGAGAGAGAGTGAGAGCGATTTTTGTACAAGAGAGTTTATATCATATAGTACAAGAGTTATAGCCATAGTTTAGTTAAGTTTTCTAGAGAATAAAGAAATGATTAATGTTTCATTTAACATTGTTGTATATATACAGAGTAAAATTTTTGGTAAATTAATTGTAAGCCAAAAATGTTTTGTGTATTTGCTTCAATATTTTTTAAGTTATGATAATTATTATTATAATATTTTGTTATTGCACCCTTATCCCACTGTTGTGAAGACCATATTTAATGATTTATTCACATAATTGAACTATGAAATGAAGATTTTTGTTTTTTTTTTTTTATTAAAAATTTGCAAAATAAAATTTAGTTTCGGTTTTTGCAATAGAGTCTTTTTTGCCTTATAAAACGGAAAGAGGAAAGTAATAAGACAAAAGATAGTGAGACCAAGTTGAGTAGAGTAAGATAGAGTAGAAAAATTTGAGGAAAAGTATAGAAAATTCATTCTTCAGAAAAGTAGCGAGAGAAAGAGAGGAAAAGATTCAAGTCAATGGTAAAGACAAGTTTAGGGAGATGAGAAAACATTCTGTAAGGAGGAGAATAATTAGGAGTGGAAAAAGAAACAAATGTTGTATAGCATATTAAAGATAAATAAATGTGGGTTAACTCCGAAAATATAGGAATTTTCATTAGAGAAAGTTACAAAGATCCTGAGATAGTTTATTCCATATATTGGAGGAAATATTGTTTTTAGTACATAAAGCATTTAAATGCGAAATAGATGTGTAGAAATGAGGAAAGGTTGGAACTTTTCAACAAGAAAATAAATTCCACATGGGAACATGTTGAACTGTTAACCTCGTTAAGAGATCAAATGGGAGAAATATTACAGAGAGAGCCAAAGTAAGCTAAATTTTAAGTTATGAGATCATTGAATATATTAAAGAGACCATTAAAAAGTATGGAAAGAGAAAATTTAATAGGAAAGTGGAGATAGATAGAAAATTATAAATAAAAGCTTAAGGTGTAGGAAAATCATTTCTTAAAAATAAGACTAGAGATACACTGAAGAAAGGTATTCTTAATAACATAAGAAGGAAAAGACAATACTTTATAATATTGTAAAGAGACAAAATGTATCTGTATAAGTGAATAAAATCCATTTTGTAAACAAACCTGTTTAAATTCAAATGATGGGAGTATTAGAGAGAGAGAGAGAAAAAATAAGCAAAATTTAAAGTTATGAGATCATTGAATATACATTCTATCTGAAGAGATCACAAGAAAGTATGGAAAGAGGAAATTTAATAAGGAAGTGGAGATAGATAGAAAATAACAAAAAAAAACTTAAAGTGCAGGAAAATCATTTCCAAAAATAAGACTAGAGATACACTGAAGAAAGGTATTCTCAATAATATAAGAAGGAAAAGACAATCCTTTATAATTTGGAGAAGGTACAAAATGTATCTGTATAAGTGAATAAAATTCATTTTGTAAAAAACCTGTTTAATTTCAAATGGGGGGAATATTACAGAGAGCCAAAGTAGCGAAAACGCATCTATGATACAATTACCACATTAACCACGCTCGATAACCCTGTCTATAAGCTGTACTTTTCCCAATGCATATTATTTTAGTGTAATGACAGACATTCTATATATGACAAATTACACTTCTTCCGTATTACACATGATTTTGTACATCTGTTGGAAGTTGTATTGATGGTTACGAATGCTAAGACAAAGGCAATGGCCCTCGCTGTTGCTCTGTGTGCCCAGGTTCGAATCTTCGCCGGCCAGATTCGAATTCGAATTCCACATGGGAAAATGTTGCACTGTCAACATCATTAAGAGATCAAATGGGGGGGGGGGGGGGGGGGGGGAATATTACAGAGAGTCAAAGTAAGCAAAATTTTAAGTTATGAGATCATTGAACACATTATTCTCATATATTTTATTTGAAGAGATCACAAGAAAGTATGGAAAGAGAAAATTTAATAGGAAAGTGGAGATAGACAGAACATAATAAATAAAACCTTAAAGTGCAGGAAAATCATTTCTTAAAAATAAAACTAGAGATAGACTGAAGAGGTATTCTTAATAATAAAAGAAGGAAAGAAAGAAAGATACAATCCTTTATAATATTGTAAAGGGACAAAATGTATCTGTATAAGTGAATAAAATCCATTTTGTAGAAAACCTGTTTAATTTCAAATGGGAGGAATATTACAGAGAGAGCCAAAGTAAGCAAAATTTCAAGTTATGAGATCATTGAATATATATTTTATCTGAAGAGATCACAAGAAAGTATGAAAAGAGAAAATTTAATAGGAAAGTGAAGATAGACAGAAAATAATAAAAACAAATCTTAAAGTGCAGGAAAATCATTTCTTAAAATTAAGACTAGAGATACACTGAAGAAAGATATTCTTTATAATATAAGAAGGAAAAGATATTCCTTTATAATTTGGCGAAGGGACAAAATGTATCTGTATAAGTGAATAAAATCCATTTTGTAAAAAAAACCTGTTTAGATTTTAGAGATTATGCAGTTTTCGCAAAATCAAAGATGATTTTTTGATGTGCATAAAAATACGATAGCAAGAAAGAGAGAAACAAAAACAGTCTATACTTATTTTACGACTAGAAGATACACCACTTAAAATTAAAAATACTGGGAGTGTGTCAAAAATATGAAGCGTTTGCTTCATGTTATGTACAAATAATATTTGAAAAGTGAATAAAATTAAAAAAAAAAAAAATATTTTTATCGAAATCAGAAGTAAAGAGAAGGAGTAAAGTATTACACAGAACAAGGAAGAGCATGCTGAGTTCGGCAGGGCCGAATCTTATATACCCTTCACCATGGATTGCGTTTGTCGAGTTCTATGCGCGGTATCTCTTTTTAGACAAACAAAGAATATTGAATAAGAAATGTTATGCTATTGTAGCTATATCAAGTTATAGTCCGATTCGGACCATATATGACTGCTAAACATTGTGTAATATTTCAGTTCCTTCGGATAAGAATTGCGCCTTGTAGGGCTCAAGAAGCACAATCGGGAGATAGGTTTATAGGGCAGCTGTATCAGGCTATAGATCGATTCAGACCATATGGAACACGTATGTTGAAGATCATGAGGAAAGCCTTTGTACAATACTGCTGCCCAATCGGATGAGAATTGCGCCCTCTAGAGGCTCAAGAAGTCAAGATCCCAGATCTGTTTATATGGCAGCTATATCAGGTTATAGACCGATTTGGGCCATACTTAGCAGAGTTGTTGGAAGTTATAATAAAACACCTCATGCAAAATTTGGAGGGTATAAAAACAAATTCTAACGGAAACAGAAGTACAGAGAAGAAGTGTAGTATTTAACGGAAAGACGAAGAGAGACATTTGTTGGGGATAAATTTTACAAGTGATGAAATTTTTGGGTAAAACTTTTTTATTTTGTTTTTTTTTTTAAGGTTAGGTTGAAAAGAGGTTGCCAAATTTTGAGAGAATGAGTTAACAAATTAAAATATTATTGATGTATTACTGCAAATTAAACGAACATATATGTGGGAAATACATACAAATCTGAACTGATTTTTATGAAATTCACCAATAATATTGAGAGTCAAAGGAAAATCCTTCCTATCGAATTTCGAGAGAATCGATTAACAAATGACCATTTTATAGCTGTATTACTACAAATCGGACGACCATATATATGGGAGCTATATCCAAATCTGAACTGATTTTTATGAAATTCACCATCAATGTCGAAATTTAAAAGAAAATCCTTCCTATCGAATTTCAAGTGAATCGGTTAACAAATGATCATTTTTTGCTGTATTACTGCAAATCGGACGAACATATGTATGGGAGCTATATCCAAATCTGAACCGATTTTTATGAAAGTCACCAGTAATATTGAGATTCATAAGAAACCCCTTCTTGCCAAATTTCGAGAGAATCGGTTAACAAATGACCTTTTAATTACTGTATTACTGTAAATCGGACGAACATATATATGGGAGCTATATCCAAATCTGAACCGACTTCTGTGAAATTCACCAGTAACATCGAGAGTCATTAGGAAATCCTTTCTGCCAAATTTCGACAAAATCGGTTAACAAATGACCATTTTATTGCTGTATTACTGCAAATCGGACGAACATATATATGGAAGCTATATCCAAATCTGAACCGATTTTTTTTCAATTTCAATAGGCTTCGTCTCTAGGCCCAAAAACATGCCCATACCAAATTTGAAGACGATCGGATGAAAATTGCGACCTTTAGTTTGTACACAGATTAACATGGACAGACGGACGGACGGACATGGCTAAATCGAATCAGAAAATGATTCTGAGTTGATCGGTATACTTATCAATGGGTCTAGCTTTTCTCCTTCTTATCGTTGCAAACAAATGCACATATCTATAATACCCTGTATCTGAGTGGGGAATAAAGATACAAGCTGGCTTTCAAAGATGGTTTCATAAAGAAAACCTCTAAGATTTAAATAGAAAATTCAAAGAGAATATGAAATTGAAGGGAGATACTTGTTTGAGAGAATTATTTTGGTTTTGTGGAAGAGATCTATTCATTATTTTAGTGAAGAAAGTAATACAACTTGTGCAAATGATTTTGAAGTTTTTGTTTACTGAGTTAAAGAAGAAGAGAAGAGAAATAGAAGAGTTTATCACTTAGTGTTTGTTCAATGAAAGTGAAGAGAGGTTAAAGTATCGCATGAGATACGAAGAGAGAATCATTAATTAATCATAGTTAATTAATTAATCATTAATTAATCATAGTTAATAGGCTCTCTTTTTTTGGAAACCCTTTTTTGTTCATAGATTTATTACATACATATTTTATGTCTTGCAACCGTATAAAAAGTTTGCTAATAACAACAACCCAAATCTGTAATTGGTCTCAACACATTACATTACAAGGTTTCCTTATATCTTTTGGGTACTTAAATTTCTTGTTAAAAAGCAAGACCGCAAGCAAATTCCTAAACCCAGAAACCTGCACAAAAGGTTTATAAATCGTTAAAGTATTCGAATATTCTCCTTGTTGCCTTTATAGCAGATTAACACTTTCGTTTCATGTTCAAAATCTTCATTCATTCATATGCATTCAGTGGAAACATGTACAGATTCTTAAGGCGACCTTATTCACCCAACTTAATGTGGATTAGAAAGAGGTTTATATGACATATTTCCTTTATACAACTGTCAAATAAACTCATTTTAATACTGTATAACAGTTTGTGAATAGGCCGTTTAAAGTTTAATGTTGGGGCCAAACTTTGTAGTTGGCCAACACTGTTTGAGAAATAGAGAGAGAGAGAGAGAGAGTGATAGGCTGATAGAGAAAGAGTTAGAAAAGAAGATACCGACCCTTGCCGAACATAATGTCAACTTAAATATTACTCTAAGATTAGGTTTTGTTTACTAAGCTATACTGTTTCCTAAATATAAGACTAGAGATTACACTGACATTAATAATCAACTGTTTGTTGCAGTTTCTAATATCTAACTGGGGGAATGTTTACAGAGCGAAGTACAGAGTATTTGGGATTCTAAATTAAATGCCTCAACATTTAACCGACTGCCTATGAAGGAGAACTTATAAATGAATAATAAAATCTAAAACTACAGCTGTTCAACAGCGACTAGGGGGGACATGGTATTTGGACTAAACAAGTTTCAAAAAAAAAAAGAGATTTTTGTCTACTTCTATGACTTTGGTAAACACACTGGGCCTTGGTCTTGCAGCTTTGGTAAACTAGCATTTTTTTTTTTTGTAATATACTTCTTATAGATAAATGGTATTGATTGACTTTTGAGGGAATTGACTAGAAAGAGTGAGAGAAACAAAGTAGGGTTCGTTACATTCATTGAAAGAGGAAACAAAATTCATAAGCCAAAGTAAAGAAACTGAAAACTCAAACACAATTTATTATAGATTTTGGTAAAAAAAAAATTATATGACCTATAAAATTGTCTAAGCCTCAAAGGAGGCCAACTCTTTAAATGACTTTTAATTAATTGACACGGTAAGGTTTAAAAACATATTGCCTTAAAATTTGTTTTTTTTTTCTAATAATATTTCAAAATATTGGTATTGCTTTTTAAGAGAGGGGCTAAGTAGGGCCTTCATTGCTTTATTTTTGCTTCGTGTAATACTAAGCTTTTCAAAATATATTGCCTTCACTATAAGTATTTGGAAAGGTTTTTTGGTTTTTTTTTGTTTTTTTTTTTTTTGGTTCATATATATAAACGTTGTAGATTATTTAAGATTTTGTTTGGTTTTGGAGACTTATGGCCTAATTCGTTGTTTGAGAAACGTTGCTTCGTTCTTCGTTGATTCAAGTTTGCTTTTCACAAGTTCAATGTTCAAGGTTGCCTTTGTGAGAGAGCTAAGAACACTTTGCTTAAGAATATTGCTTTGAGTTGAAAACAAACTAAACAATGACAATTTTGCGAGATGAGAGGTAAATGAATCAGAGAGACAGGGAGAGCGAGTGAATGAGTGGGAGAGCTAAGCCTAGATAATTGCTGGAATGAGTACAAATGAGTGAGTGTAACGAACAATGCATGACTATGAGTATGGATATGAGTATGAGTATGAGTATGGGTACAAGTGAGTGTGACCTAATAGCCTAAGTAATGTGACTAGAGAGTGAGAGAGAGAGAGAGAGATGAAGAAATATACACTGGCTTACAGTTTCTAAGAGATCATTGGGTTAGTTTTTTTTTCTAGCCTCTCAACCAAAAAAGTCGTTAAACCTTTCTGGTTTTGGGGTTTCTCTGTGTTTTGCATGACTGTTTTTGCTTAAAATGAAATGGACGAATTGCGATGTGCAGAGTGTACAAAATTATTATAAATTATAGTTAAAATATTAACTAAAACTTAAAAGAGTTGTTAAAACTAAAGCGAAACGCTAAGCTATGCAAGTGGTACTTGTTATTCCTTTTTAATTTTTTTTCCGGCAATCATGTTTTTTTTAAGTAAATATTGTCATTTTCTTGTCGCTTTGTTATTGTAAAAATAAAAAAAAAAATAGTTTATCAAGTTTTGTTATACAAAATCGTAACCGTTTTTTTTTTTTTAATTTTCGTAAACTTAATTTTGTAAACTTTCTTTAGGTTTTTGTTGTTTCTGTTTCTGTTTTTTGTTGTTGTTGTTGTTGTTTTTCGGTTTAAAAACTACTTACAATAATTTAGCTTCTGCCTCTTCTTTGTGGGTTATGCGGTTTGCTATTTAACCCGCAAAAGTGGCCTCTACTTTGACCACAGCCGCTGCCGGTACTGGCTGTGGTATGTGACTTATTTTGAAAGCATTTTGTGCCTGTTGCTGTTGCTGCTGGTGATGTGGTTGTGTACTATAGTTGGGAGGATTGTAGTCCTCTGTGGGTGTTGGAGAGGTCATGCCACCGCTGTCACTGGTACTATCGAATTGCATGTCCGCCTCATCCTTGAGGCACGCCGACTCCAAGTGCTTGTTGAGGTACGATTTCAGAGCGAAGGATTTGTGACAGCGTTTGCACTCGAAATTCTTATCAATCGAATGGGTTTGCATGTGGGCCCTTAGATTGGAGCGATCCGCAAATGCCTTGCCGCAATGGGCACACCCATAGGGCTTTTCGCCGGTGTGCGAGCGCAAATGGCCCTGCAGCAGCCAAGGACGGGAGAACAGTTTGCCGCACACACCGCAACTGTGTGAGAGTTTGTGCGTGAGGACATGCATGGCCAAGGCGGGCATGGAGACATAGGCCTTGCCGCAGGTGTGGCACTTCTTGGCCGACTGGGAGTCCAGAGATCTGTGGGTCTGCTTGTGGCGCGACAAGTTGCTGGAGGTGGCGTACTGCTTGCCACACTCGCTGCAGGTGTATTTGGCCTTTTGGGCCTCCTGCTGCAGGGCCACCACGGGATCGGTGATATTTTTGCGCTTCGACCGGCCATCGCTGACAAAGAAGGCCTCGTATGTGTAGGCCACAGTTTTGGCAGAGGGCACACCAGTGCTAGGAAACTGATTGGTAGTGTTGTTGTTCTCATTCTGCACCGAACTGGCCGGCGAACTGGGCTGGCGTTCACTGTCCGAATTGCTATGCATGCTGTGCATGGAAGAGTTGGAACGTGGCCTTTGCTCGTTGGCAACTATGGCCGCTGCCGCCAAATCGGCAATGGAGGGGTTGCCAAGATGTTGATGCTGTTGCTGTTGTTGTTGTTGCTGCAGCTGTATGGCCTGGGTAATGTGATGCAACGGATGCAAAGGCTGATGGTGGCTCAAATGCTGGTGATGATGATGGTGATTGGCCTGCTGCAGCTGATGAGGCTGTGTTGGCGGATGGAAGGCTGTGGAGGCGCTCAAATCAAGTATGGCATGTGCCGCATGCAAATCCTCTTCGGCTGGCACCCTCAAACGCAAACGCTCGGTCGAGGGTCTGTCATCCAAAGAATACGGCCGATAGATGTCCTTCTTTTTGGGCGGCAGCGACAAAGCTGCTCCCGTGCTCGTATAGCATTTACGCGATTCCATGCTGCTGGAATCGATCTCATCATGACTTAGGGTCTCGGTCTTGATGCGTATAATGGGCGGACTCAGACGTTCGCAGGACAAACTGCTGCTGCGACTGGAGGGTGACGATGAGGGTGACGATGTATTCGAGGGCGGAGGTGTTTGATAGTTGAAGGGGTGATGCTGATGCTGAGGATGCGACTGTTGTTGCTGCTGCTGCTGCTGCTGCATATTGGAGGTGCTGGTGATGACGGTGACTTCATTTTCCAAGCGAGGCAGGTACGCGGTATAATGCAGGGCGTTAGGTACCTCAAGATTGTAACCTTAAAAGAAAAAAACAAACAAACGAAAAAAATTCTTTAGCTATCTTAGGCAAGTGCAAAGGCTACAAGTGTCTTTGGCCCACAAAAAAATTTGCATTTGCAGAGGGGCTAGAAGAGGGTAGAAAAGTCAGTCTGTCTGTCTTTATTTGGTTTTCTAGATCATCTTCATCATCTCCATCTTTGGCTTCATATTGTTGGGCATTGCTATCATTTCCTGTTCCTGTTTCATAAACATAGACATCCGTTAAATGTAAGCAAAAGCTTTTTATCTCATCCTCACACACACATACACACACACACTATCATACATGAGAGAATCCTAGTATGCCTTATTACTAGAAGTAGGTCTATTTGTGTGGCGCAATGTGGGTGCGTGTGTGTGTGTGTTTGTGTGAGTAAACATGGTAAATGAAACTATTTAAGCTAAAAGCCTAATGCCAGACATGTGTAACCAACCATATTAGTTTTAGTTGCTGTTGTTATTGTTGTATAAGGCCAACATTGAATACGGATACGGATATGGGGATAAGAGTATCTAGGCAAACAGCCATGAGGACGAATGGGGAATAGAGGCCGCACTCGTTTGGTGTAGGTAGCGGTAGCGGGGGCAGAAGGCAGCAGGCATAGAAAATATATGAATGTAGATGAAATACCAACAAGTAGGAAACGTGTTGAATTAGCAACATAAAACTTTTGTTGTTGTTGTTGTTGTTGTAGTTCGTATGTGATATAAGCCCTGTTATAGACATCGCTGGCCAAGCAGAGACATAAACGACAGCGATAACGACAACGACGACGAGGTAATATTGCTGCAGCAAAACCCACGCTCATTCACCGCTGTATGGCTGAGGATACCATGGATGGCTCTCAAGTGTAGTAGGAGGCGTAGGTCGGGAAGTCAGCCAGCACTACTGCTTCCTGTGCAAAGGGCTGTGCAAGGCAAAGGAAGACTCTTTTTTTTTTTTTTGGGCGAGAACACTGGAAAATTGTGAAAATGTAAAACATTAAAAATGTCGCATTGCAGTACTCCACACACCAAACCCCCAAAAGACCCCAAACTGACAGACAGCCACACAGAAGACAGACAGACAAAGACACTAGACTCTAGGGTTGCAAAAAAAAAAAAAAAAACGAAAAATAATAATAACAAAAAAACTCCTCAAAATGCCACACCAAGACATCATGTGAGTGAATGTTTGTGTGCTCCAGCTTGTGCCTGTGTATAAATCCCTCGACACTTGGCTTTGGTTTTGGAATATGGAATACCAACTTCCATAACCCAGCCCTGAAACTTTTGGCCAAAGTTTTGCTAACAAAACGGATGGATGCAAAAAGTCACTGCCGTGAAGTCACACAGCACAAGTGCCACCAGGAGAGCCAGCCAGCAGCACTCAATGCGTATTTAATATCATCCTCAGAGAGAGAGCGAGTACAAGCAAGGGAGGAGAGCTAAAGGAAGCAAAAGGGTGTGGGAAATATGTGAGGCCTTTAAGCCTTTAAAATGAGGTGAGCCATTGAAAATGCAAGTGGCAAGTGGTCAAAGCGCAACGGTTAAGCGCTAAACCAAAAGCCCAAATGAAATGCAGTTAACGCAATTCGCTAACCTTTAAGAGTGGCAGCCACAGATTCCGAAATATTCGCCTTTGGATTCTTGGGAATGCCTGGGATAGGTTAAGAATTGGTGAAGGACTTTTTGTTTTCGGTTGCCAAGACAGCTTTTAATTAAGCACTGCCAGCTAAGAGTTGACTGAAACTATCACTGTCTGGCAAAATGAAACGCTCACTAGCTGCTTTTCGGGCTGTCTGTCTTGCTTGCATGGTAGCAAGCCAACAAAAAAAAGGGGTTGAGCTCTATGAAGATTTATGTCGCTGACATGTGTCACATTCTGGGTCATATTCACAGAACTTTCATTCTAGGGCAAAAAATAGAGAACAAAATGAAATAGTTTTGCAGTATGAATAACAAGCATAACGTCTAACTAGGGAAAACTTAAAAGGTTTTTAAGAATATCAAATTTTTTGCAAAAACCTCAGCAGAGGCAACCGGAAGCATGATGGTCTTCCTTGGTGAGGTTATACTTTATACTCGTTAAAATAAATTCCTTGCCCATTTAAGCCCGATTAAATGATGAAAGCCTCCGAGATGTATGTTGTTCTTAGAGCAACTTTTTCTAACGTTCAACATGAGGCATATAAGCATTAGGGTGTTTAATGAACCGGTTTTTCCCAAAACCGGTTTTTGATTTATATGGCGGCTATATAAGGATGTGGACTGATTTAGACCATACATGAGACAGTTATTGAAAGTCAAAATAAACCACTTAAAAAAAAAATTGAGGCCAAATCGGATAAGAATTGCGTCCTTTAGAAGCTCAAGAAGTCAAGACCCAAGATCGGCTTACATGGCAGCTATATCCGGTTATGGACCGGTTATCAACCATTCTTACCACAATTGTTGGATACCATACCAGAACACTTCATGCAAAGTTCCAGCCAAATCGGATAGGAATTGTGCCCTCTAGAGGCGCAAGAATTCAAATCGGGAGATCAGTTTATATGGCGGCTAGGTTAGGTTAAATAAGAGTGGCAGTCCTTTACAGACTCACTTAGACAATTTTAAGTCCCTTGTGATACCACAGTAGCGACAGACCAAGGCTTCTGGCGGGCATCCAACCCACGACCCCTGCACTCGTAATCCAAGCACGCTACCAACTCGACTAGCGGGGCACCCTATATTGCGGCTATATCAAAACCTTTAACCGAGGGATCGGTCTATATGACAACTACAATATATCCAAATCTGAACCGATCTGAGCAAAATTTAAGAAGAATCTCGAAGGGCCTAACACAACTCACTGTATAAAGTTTTGGCAAAACCGAACAATAAATGCACTTTTTATGGGCGCAATACCTTAAACCAAGAGATTGGTCTATATGGCAGCTATACACAAATCTGGACCGAACTGGGCCAAAATGAAAAACGACGTCGAAGAGCCTAACTAAACTCACTGTTTCAGCAAAATCGGATAGTAAATGAGGCTTTTGTGGGCCTTAGACCCTAAATCGGCGGATCGGTCTATATGACAGCTATATCCAAATCTGGACCGATCTGGGCCAAATTGACGAAGGATGTCCAAGGGCCTAAAACAACTCACTGTCCTAAATTTCGGCGAAATCGGACAATGAATGCGCCTTTTATGGGACCAAAACCATAAATCGAGATATCGGTTCATATGGCAGCTATATCCAAATCTGATCCGATCTAGGCCAAATTGAAATAAGATGTCGAAGGGCTTAACACAACACACAGTTCCAAATTTCAGCGGCATCGGACAATAAGTGCGCCTTTTATTGGCCTAAAACCTTAAATCGAGAGATCGGTCTATATGGCAGCTATATCCAAATCTGAACTGATCTGGGCCAAATTGAAGAAAGATGCTGGAGGGCATAACACAGCTCACTTTCCCAAATTTCAGCAAAATCGGATAATAAATGTGGCTTTTATGTGACTAAGACCCTTAATCGGAGGATCGGTCTATATGGCAGCTATATCGAAATCTGGACCGATCTGGGCCAAATTAAAGAAGAATGTCCAAAGGCCTAACACAACTCACTGTAATAACCTGCTTATGGACAAAAAAAAATCTGTGCAAAGTTTCGGCTCAATATCTCTATTTTTAAAGACTGTAGATTGATTTCAACAGACAGACGGACGGACAGATGGACGGACGGACGGACAGATGGACGGGCGGACAGACGGACGGGCGGACAGACGGACGGACGGGCAGACAGACGGACAGATGAGCGGACAGTCGGACGGACGGACAGACAGACGGACAGACGGACGGGCAGACGGACGGACAGACGGACGGACAGACGGACGGACAGACGGTCGGACAGACGGACGGACAGACGGTCGGACAGACGGACAGACAGACGGACGGACGGACAGACAGATAGAAAAACGGACGGACAGACAGACGGACGGACAGACAGACGGACGGACAGACAAACGGACGGACAGACAGACGGACGGACGTTTTAGGTTCGGAAAGGGATATTTCAATGTGTTGCAAACGGAATGACACAATGACAGACGGACGGACAGACGGACGGACGGACAGACGGACGGACAGACGGACGGACAGACGGACGGACAGACGGACGGACAGACGGACGGACAGACGGACGGATGGGCGGATGGACGGACGGACAGACGGACGGACAGACAGACGGACAGACAGATAGAAAAACGGACGGACAGACAGACGGACGGACAGACAGACGGACGGACAGACAAACGGACGGACAGGCAGACGGACGGACAGACGGACGGACGTTTTAGGGTCGGAAAGGGATATTTCAATGTGTTGCAAACGGAATGACACAATGAATATACCCCCCCCCCCCATTCCTCTTTGGTGGGTATAACAAATTTTTAAAGACAAAATTTGATAAAATTTGTTATGAATTTGCTGAAGAAATTTTCCGTACTGGCAAAATTTTTACTTATTTTTGAAAAAATATTTCCTTTAAGGACCAGACCTCAAAATATATTTTCCAAACACATAATTGCAATAAAATCCTCCGTAAAGGCAAAAAATGTGAAACAAATTACATTAGAGGAACGTTTTAACAAAATTTTCCTTTCACAAGACCAACTTTTAATACAAAGTTTTGCTAGGGGTAAGAGTTAGCAATGCCAATGGGGCATGGAGTTCTTGTACTCTTGGATGAAATTTGGTATGTAATATTTTTGTAATAGGTCGTTAAGTGGATATAAGTTTTTCTATTAACCGATTTTAATCTTTGCAGACTTGGTTTTTTAGATTTGGTATGCGGAATACTTTTATAACCCCTCAATATTACAAATTGATCACCAAGATCAACTAAATCACCTCACTGTATAGTGAAAATGCAAATGCAAATTTGCCCCTGACCATTCCATTAGGGAACAACGGCAAAGTTCTCACTGAGTGCTGTCCGATTCAAGTTTCAAGCTCAATGATAAGGGACCTCCATTTTATAGCCGAGTCCGAACGGCGTGCCGTAGTGCGACACCTCTTTGTGGAGAAGTTTTTACATGGCTGACATACCAAATGGTAAAGTACCTCCCAAATGTCGCCAGCATTAGGAGGGGATAACCACCGCTGAAAAATTCCATGATATTCTCGCCAGCATGCGCACCTTGGCGTTCAGCATCATAGGTGGACATGATAACCTCTGCGCTACAGTGGCCTCCCTGTATAGTGAGCAGCTCTAATTTTTTCAATTTTCTTTATTTGTTCCCTGGTCTTTTTTATGTTCCTCACTTTTACTTGCCACTGTTACCTCTTGGTCCCAAATTTAGAATACATATGCTGCTTTTATGTTTAGTTCACGTGATTTGGTGCCACTTGCATGGGTCTGTGCAAGTGTGTGCGTGCAAATGTTGAGGCTGGTTGTTTGTTTGTTGCGATGTGTTTTGCAGCTGTATAGCAACAGTTTCCCAACAACAAAAAGGACGACTATTCGCAACGACAGCGAAATGAGGCATATATATAACAACTCATACAACAACAACAACAAAATGTAAACTAAAAAAAAAACAAAAAAAACAACAGAAAAGAAAGCAAAACTCAACATGGAAGTGAAAATGCTAGCCTCGCTACAGCTAACAAGAGATAGAGAGGAGTGGAGGGTAGCAGATTAGAGCATAGCGTAATAGGGTGATGTGATGAAAGAGTTGATATTAAGCTTTAGACTGTCTCGCAGTCAGCCAAGCAACGAACCATGCAAGCTTCAGCCAGACGTAAAATAACAACAACAACAAGAAAACACACACTTGAAATTGCACACCCAAACATACGGGCCCCTTAATTCAGGCTAGGAATTTGCCAAATAAAGGATAAACTCTCAAACAGACGACATATGTGTGAGGGTGTGCCCGCGTGTGTGTGTGTGTGTGTGTTTTAGGCTTGAGTTTGAGGCCTACCATAGCAGACTGCCACTAAGGATGATGAGGCTGAGTCTAAGGCTGATGATGATGATGATGACGATGGCAATGACGATGATGAACTTTGGAAGCAACATGCTGACAACGCAACAGCCTTCAGCAAAAAAAAAAAGAAAAGTAAAGCGGGTTGTGCGGGTCCTTTTCTATTTATTTTTGCCAATGCTTTAATACAATTTTGCTGTGTTGTATTTTGAGAGAGTGTTTGTGTCAGTTCATCAGTTTCTTTAACAAGAATTTGTCCTTTTTTTCTATTTTTCTATTAACAGTTGATTTGTTTTTGCGACGGTATTATTACGCTCAAATAAGCAAATCCTTTATCCTACCCCACCCACCATACCCCAAACCAAACAATTTCCCATGCTCAAAGGGTTTAAAACTACACAGTTAGAGGGAAAGAGAGAGAGAGTGGGGGGGGGGGGGTATACAAAGGCAGCAAAACAAGACAGTTAAATTTTACAAATGGTTAAAACGGCAAAGGCCCTTAGGTTGTCTGTGGGGGCTGAAGTCAGTCATATGTTTGGTAACATCGGAAAACATGTTTTTTCAATTTAAGGCAATTTTTTTGTTTAACCGAGCACAAAATTATCCAAAAAAAAAATTTGTCTAAACATTTAGAAGGGGAAAAACTGTTTAAAATTCTAACGTCCCGTTTTCTTGGGCAGGAGGGCTAGAACAAAACAAGGAATGGATCATACTGCCTGCCTTTAAGGCAAAGGTGAGGGCTACAAATAAAAGGGAAATCAAACGAAATGTTATTAGAATGGTTATTTTTTTGTTTTTGGCAAACGGCAAACATCAATTTCGTTTTCTGTTATTTATTTATTTATTTTCCTCTGTTTTTTGTTTTACTGGTGGGGTCTTGTTTGAGTCATGGCATTGCTTCCAACTCCCCTCACTGCGTGGCAAGCGGAAACGGAAATGCGTGTTTCTGTAAGACAGCAATAAAAACACAAACGTAAGAGAATTGAAAAGAGCAGCTACGAAAACGATGGTAAAAAAACGTAACAAACTTAAAAACACGACATTTTACAGATGGAAATCAACTGCAAATGGAGTAGTAGCCAAATGAGGCATTTGTGCTAACTTGGCCTTACATGTGGGTGTTGGAGCCGCCAAAACAACACAAACCAAAAAAAACCCCATGGGAATACAAAATAAGTTTCAAAGTCATTCTAAGAGCGATAATAGAAACTATGAGAGGAAACAATTAAATGCAACACTCATGGTGGCTCGCAAATGGCGATTTGAGAAAGACCAAGTAAAAAGGCGTTAAGTTCGGCCGGGCCGAACTTTGGATACCCACCACCTCGGGTATTTATGTAAGCCACCTTTCGTCAAAATCCTGTGCAAAACTCATACCTTATGTGTCATAGCAGAAATATGTGGAGGGGCTTAAGTTAACTCTGTGTCCCAAAATTTCGGCAACATCGGACAATAAATGAGCTTTTTATGGGCTAAAAGCCTTAAATCAAGAAATCGGTCTATATGGCAGCTATATTTAAATCTGGACCGATCTCGGCCACATTGACGAAAGATGTCGAAGGGTCTAAGATAACTCACTGTCCCGAATTTCAGCAAAATTGGATAATAGATGTGGCTTTTATGGGCCTAAGACCCTAAATCAAAGGATCAGTCTATATGGCAGCTATAACCAAATCTGGACCGATGTGAGCTAAATTGACGGAGGATGTTAAAGAGCCTAACACTACTTACTGTCCCAAATTTCAGCAAAATTGGATAATAAATGTGGCTTTTTTGGGCCTAAGACCCAAAATCGGATGATCGTTCTATATGGCAGCTATATCCAAATCTGAACCGATCTAAGCCAAATTGACGGAGGACGTCGGAGGGCCTAAGACAACGCACCGTCCCAAATTTCAGCAAAATCGGATAATGAATGCGCCTTTTATAGGCCAAAATCTTAAATCGAGAAATCGGTCTATATGGCAGCTACATCCAAATCTGAACCGATCACGGCCAACTTAAAAAAGAATGAAGAAGGGCGTACGACAACTCTCTGTCCCGAATTTCAGCAAAATTGGATAATAGATGTGGCTTTTATGGGCCTAAGACCCTAAATCGGAGGATCGGTCTATATGGCATCTATATCCAAATCTGGACCGATCTGAGCCAAATTGACGAGGGATGTCGAAGGGCCTAACACAACTCACTGTCCCAAATTTCAGCAAAATCTGATAATAAATGTGGCTTTTATGGACCTAAGACCCCAAATCGGAGGATCGGTCTATATTACAACTATACCCAAATCTTAACCGATCACGGCCAAATTGAAGAAGGAAGTCGAAGGGTTTAAGATAACTCACTGTCTCGCACTTCAGCAAAATTGGATATTAAATGTGGCTTTTATGGGCCTAAGACCCAAATCGGAGGATCGGTCTATATGACAGCTATCCAAATCTGGACCGATCTGGGCCAAATTGACGAAGGATGTCGAAGGGCCTAAGACATCGCACCGTCCCAAATTTCAGCAAAATCGGATAATAAATGCGTATTTTATGGGCCTAAGACCCTAAATCGGCGGATCGTTCAATATGTGGGCTATATCAAGATATAGTTCGATATAGCCCATTTTCGAACTTAACCTGCTTATGGACAAAAAAAGAATCTGTGCAAAGTTTCAGCTCATTATCTCTACTTTTAAAGACTGTAGCGTGAGGCTAGGCCACCGTAGCGCAGAGGTTAGGATGTTCGCCTAGGACGCTGAACGTCTGAGTTCGAATCCTGGCTAGAGCATCAGGAAAAATTTTCAGCGCTGGTTTTCCCCTCCTAATGCTGGCAACATTTGTGAGGTACTAGGCCATGTAAAACATCTCTCGATAGAGGTGTCGCCCGCCGTTCGGACTCGGCTATTAAAAGGAGGCCGCTTGTCATTGAGCTTAAACTTAAATCGGACTACACTCATTGATATGAAGAGAAGTTTGCCCCTGTTCCTTAGTGGAATGTTCATGGGCAAAATTTGCATATTCAAATATCCATGGCCAGATTTTCACTTTAAGAAGATAGTTACCTCATTTTTCAACCGATTTGCACGAAATTTGGTAGGGAATGTTTTCTAAGCCTTCTTTAAGCCTCTACTGTATTTTTATCGATTTTTTTAGGATTTGGATATAGCTTGATATACCCCAGGGCCGAAACTAACTGCGTCATTTCATGTGTATAACATCGACAAATTGATTTGATGCCCTACATTTTAGTCTTTAGTCATTTCTTCTGTCTGTCCATTGGTTTTTCTAGCGAAAGCACATTTAATACCGTAGTAAAAAAGGTAGGGGCTTGAAATTTAGCATAAATGCTTTGTCTTGGTGTAGATCGATTTGATTTAACTGCCATATAAATCGATCTCCCCATTGGCACTTAATAAGTATCTGAAGGGTCTAGTTATACCCTACATCACTACCACTATTGTGGTACAGGGTATTATAACTTAGTGAAATAGTTTGTAACACCTAAAAGGAAGAGAGATAGACCCATTGATAAGGATACCGATCGACTCTGAATCACTTTCTGATTCGATTTAGTTATGTCCATCTGTCTGTCTGTTTGTCTGTCCGTCTGCCTGTCCGTCTGTCTATCCATCTGTCCATGTTAAATTGTGTACAAACTACAGGTCGCAATTTTATCCGATCGTCTTTAAATTGGAAATGGACATGTTTTTCGGCCTAGAGACAAAGCCTATTGAAATTGGAAAAAATCGGTTCAGATTTGGATATAGCTCCCATATATATGTTCGTCCGATTTGCAGTAGTACTGTAATAAAATGGTCATTTATTAACCGATTTTCTCGAAATTTGGCAGGAAGGATTTTCTTATGACCCCCGACATTATAGATAAATTTCATTAAAGTCAGTTCAGATTTGGATATAGCTCCCATATATGTTTTCGTCCGATTTGCAGTAATACAGCAATAAAATGGTAATTTGTTACCCGATTCTCTCGAAATTTGGCAGGAAGGATTTTCTTACGACCCTCGACAATATAAATGAATTTCATAAAAATCGGTTCAGATTTGGATATGGCTCCCATATATATGTTCGTTCGATTTGCAGTAATACTGCAACAAAATGGTCATTTATTAACCGATTTTCTCGAAATTTGGCAAGAAGGATTTCCTAATGACTCTCGATATTACTGGTGATTTTCATGGATATCGGTTCAGATTTAGATAGAGCTCTCTTATATATATAACGCCCGATGTTTAATCCTAGAGCCACTGCAAGCGCATTTATTGACCCATCTTGCCAAAAATTTTGCAAAACGCTTTCCTCGACGACTGTCACAGTATCTGAGAAGTTTGCTGAAATCGGTTCAGATTTTGGTATAGCTCCCATAGATATATGTTCATTCGATTTTGAGAAATATTGCAAGAAAGTGCTCATTTTTTAACCGATTCTGTCGAAATTTTGCAGGAAGGATTTTCTTATGACCCCGGACATTACAGGTGAATTTCATTAAAATCGATTTAGATTTGGATATAGCTCTCATATATATGTTCGTCCGATTTGCAGTAATACTGCAATAAGATGGTCATTTGTTACCCGATTCTCTCGGGATTTGGCAGGAAGGATTTTCTAATGGCTTTCGATATTAATGGTGATTTTCATGGACATCGGTTCAGATTTAGATATAGCTCCCATATATATCTTCGTCAGATTTTGGGTAATTTGCCATAATGTTGCCATTTGTCAACCGTTGGTTTTGTCAACAGTTGGAACATATTTGCTCGCCGAGGTCCATCAAAATTGGTTCAGAATTGGATATAGCTTCCACATTGTGCTTATAGGGTAGGTGTAGGGTATTATACAGTCGGCAGCGCCTGACTTTTGCCCTTCCTTACTGGTTTCGTATATATTTCACAACTCGTTTTAAGTCCTTTTTCCTATCAATACCTTGCCAATACTTCAATTTCTACTCCTTAGCAATAAATAACATGAATGATAGGCCAAAAGTACCAGCCTTGGGATCCCATAACACCAGGCACAGCACCAGCCAAAAAAAGAGAGACCAAAAAAAGAAAACAGCAGAAAAAAATGCAACTCAACACAAAAAAAAAATCAATTACAGTAAATTCCAGACATGAGACCAACCCTCAATGCCAAAAGCCAAAAATATAAATAACACAAAATTAACGGCAAAAAAACAACGAAAATAGAGAGACTCTACAGAAAACAAAATTTCAATCAATAAAAAAAACGTATGCCAAGCACTTTACTTGAGGACTAGTAAATGCTTGGCAAATCATTGGTTATTCAACCAACTTGGTAAGATTAACTTTTTGTTCTATTCTCTTATTTAAATCTCATAAGTTTGACATTACAACCTAAACAGGTGTTAATTTCTTTTAAAACAAAAAGAAATCCTTAGAAACAAACCCTCAGTCCTAGGCTGAGGGTTTGTGTTTTTCTCTCTGGCCAGTTGGAGGGTTGGAGTTGGTCATTTGTAATCTGCCTAAGCATGCTTCGACTCATTTAGATTTAGATTTTGCCTTTTGCTGCTTTTAGGCTTTCCTATAATTTAAACTTAATGACTTTTCGGCCCAAAAAGCAAAAAAAAAAAAAAAAAAAGTTGCAAAACGAAAAACTCCAGCAGGCCTAGGTAGTCCGTTTTTATTTGCCAAACAGGAAGTCACTCAGGGGTGTTCTTGGAGGTGGCTCTCTGGCTGCGTGCGTTTTTGTTTCTTGGTGTTTTTGCTTTGGTATGCGGTTTTCTTTTTTCTCAAACTTGTCCTTTCCGTTTCCTTAATGACTTTAAGTTTAATATGTTCCCATTTGTGTGTGTGAGTGTGGGTGTGTGTGTGCGTTGTGGGTTTCTATTATGTTTAAGTTTAAGTCCCTTTTGTTGTTAGAGTAGTGTGCGTGTGTGTGTGTGTGGTGAAGTCATTTGTTGTTTTAAGCAACTTAGTAAAGTTTATCAATGCTTGCTGCCCTGCCCGCCTGCCCTCCTGCCTGGTTTTTGTTAACTTGGCTCTTTTTCATTTGGTTTTTTTTGCCTTTACTTTGTTTTTTTTTTTGCTTTTGTATTGGTGTTACTTATTAACCTTAGGGCCATTTTGTGGTAATTAACTTTGGTTTGGTTTTAAGTGAGAATCATCATAACATTATTATTTATTGTGTGTGCTTGTTCTGTTGTTCTTATTGCTGTTATTGTCATAGTATACGACTACCAGTTTGAAACTTTTAGTGTTGACTATTAGCCGTTAGTTCTTTTGTTACGCTTCTGTTTGTCTTTTGTCCTTTTGTTTGCCATGCCAGTGTGTCATAACACTTACTCTAGCAGTCATTAGTATGCAATTATTGATTCCCCATTATCCATATATGTTAGCCTTAGCCCTTATTTAAGCATGATTATAAATTGCCAATACAGTAAAATATGGTTAATTTCAGAAAAACAGTTGTGATTATTTATAGAAAATCTGGTACCATAAAACTTGAGCCAATAGCCGAACAAGTACTGGGCAGGAAGCAGATAAACCTGTACGCAGCGCGCGTAGAGTACGAGTTTTTGGCTTCTTGGTGTTTTTGCTTTGTCTGTCCGTCTGACTGTCCGTCTGTCTGTCCGTCTGTCTGTCCGTCTGTCTGTCCGTCCGCCTGTCTGTCTGTCCATGTAAATTTGCGTACAAAGTACACGTCGATGTTCTCATCCGATTGTCTTCAAATTTGGTACAGACATGTTTTTCGGCCTAGCGACAAAGCCTATTGAAATTGCAAAAAAAAATCGGTTCTGATCTGGCTATAGCTCCATTATATATATGCTCGTCCGATTTGCAGTAATAATGCAATATAATGGTCATTTGTTAACCGATTCTCTCGAAATTTGGTAAGAAAGATTTCCTTATGACTTTCCACATTACTGGTGAATTTCATGGAAATTGGTTCAGATTTAGATATACCTCTCATATATATATATCGCCCGATTTTCAATCCTAGAGCTCCTGCAAGCACATTAATAAACCAATCTTGCCAAAATATTACACAACGCTTTTCTCGATGACTACCACAATATACATAGAGTTTGGTCAAAATCGGTTCAGATTTAGATATAGCTCCCATATATATGTTCGTCCGATTTACAGTAATATTGCAATAAAATTATCTTTTGTTAACCAATTCACTCGAGATTTGGCAGGAAGGATTTTCTTACGACTCCCGACATTACTGGTGAATTTCATTTATATCGGTTGAGATTTAGATATAGCTCCCATATATATATATATATCGCCCGATTTTCACTCCCAGAGTCACAGCAAGCGCATTTGTTGATCCATCTTGCCAAAATTTTGCAAAACGCCTTCCTTCACGACTGCCGCAGTATTTGAGGATTTTCCTCGAAATCGGTTCAGATTTTGATATAGCTCTCATACATATGTTCGTCCGATTTACAGTAATATTGCAATAAAATGGTCTTTTGTTAACCGATTTTCTCGAAATTCCACAGGAGGGATTTACTCTTGACTCTCAATATTACTGGTGAATTTCATGGAAACCGGTTCAGATTTAGTTATAGCTCTCATATATATATATCGTCTGATTTTCACTTCTAGAGTCACAGCAAGCGCATTAATTGACCAATCTTACCAAAATTTTGCAAAACGCTTTCCTCGACGACTGCTGCAGTATTTGAGGAGTTTGCTCGAAATCGGTTCAGATTTAGATACAGCTCTCATATATATGTTCGGCCGATTTTGAGAAATATTGCAAAAAAGTGATCATTTGTTATCCGATTCGGTCGAAATTATGCAGGAAGGGTTTTCTTATGACTCTCAATATTACTGGTGAATTTCATGGAAACCGGTTCAGATTTAGATATAGCTCTAACATACATATAATGCCCGATTTTCACTGCCATAGTCACAGCGAGCGCATTAATTGACCAATCTTACCAAAAATTGGCAAAGCGCTCTACTCGACGACTGCCGTAGTATCTGAGGACTTTGCTCGAAATCGGTTCAGATTTCGATATAGCTTTCATATGTTCGTCCGATTTTGAGAAATATTACAAAAAAGTGATCATTTGTTATCCGATTCTGTCGAAATTTTGAAGGAAGGATTTTCTTATGACTCTCAATATAACTGGTGTATATTATAGAAATCGGCTCAGATTTAGATATAGCTGTCATATAGGTATATCGCCCGATTTTCACTTTAAGAGCCACTGCAAGCGCATTTATTGACCAATCTTTCCAAAATTTTGCACAACGCTTTCCTCGACGACCGCCACGATCTTAGATCTTGACTTCTTGAGTCATAAGAAGGCGCAATTCTTATCCGATTTGACTGAAATTTTGCATGAGGTGTTTTGTTACGATTTCCAAGAACTATGTTAAGTGTGGTTCAAACCAATCCATTACTTGATATAGCTGTAATATAAACCGATTTGGGGTCTCGACTTCTTGAGCCTCTAGAGGGCGCAATTCTTATTCGATTTGGCTAAAATTTTGCATTGTGTGCTTTGTTATGACTTCCAACAACTGTGCCAAGTATGGTTGAAATCGGTTCATAACCTGATTTAGCTGCCATATAAACTGCCTTAAAAGTCCATATCGGATGAAATATACACATGGGAGCTATATTTAAATTTGAACCGATTTTTATGAAATTTTGCACACATATGTAGACTTCAAATTTAATACTCTGTGCCAAATTTTGTAAAGATCGAACTAAAACTGTGGCTTCTACAGCCTTAAAAGTCCATATCGGATGAAAAATATATATGGGAGCTATATCTAAATCTTAACCGATTTTATGAAATTTCGCACACATATGTAGATCTTAAATATAATACCCAATGCCAAATTTTGTAAAGATCGGAGGAAAATTGTGACTTCTACAGCAAAAAAAAGCCATATCGGATGAATGATATATATGGGAGCTATATCTAAATCTGAACCGATTTTTTTTTCAAAATCAATAGCGTTTGTCCTTGGGCCAAAAAAGTGACATGTGCAGTATGTCGTGACAATCGGACAACAAATACGACCTGAACTTTGATTACAAGAATACATGGACTCGCAGACGGACAGACGGATTGACGGACATGGCTAAATCGATTCAGAAAGTGGTCCTGAGTCGATCGCTATACTTATCAATGGGTCTAGCTCTTCTCCTTCTTAGCATTGCAAACAAATGCACAAATCTATAATACCCTGTATCACAGTGGTGGTGTAGGGTATAAAAATCCAATAATGCGAGCCTTTTCGATAAGCCAATTAAAGCCATTTATGTATATCCTTCCTAACTTTAAGTGAAATTTTAAATGAATAAATTATGAGAAATGGTTATCATAAATGGTTATATGCAAAGTGCAAAATTGGCCATGAACATTCCATTACGGAACCTGGGCAAATTTCTCACATATCAATGAGTGTTGTCTGATTAAAGTTGCAATTGCAAATTTTGCTCCCTGAACATTTCACTAAGGAACAGGGGCAAACTTCTCTTCATATCAATGAGTGCAGTCCGATGCAAGTTTAAGCCCAAATGATAAGGGACCTCCTTTTGATAGCCCAGTCCGAACGGCATGCCGCAGTGCTATACCTCTTTGGAGCAAAGTTTTACATTGCCTAGTACCTCACAAATGTTTGCCAGCATTAGGAGAGGAAAACCAGCGCTGAAAATTTTTCTCTGATGATCTTGCCAGGATTCGAACCCAGGCGTTAAGTGTCATAGACGGACATGCTAAACTCTGCGCTACGGTGGATATTTGAGTATATGGAAGTCAAATCTAAAACTGAGCCGAAAAAGTGTTGGGTGAAAAAATGCATGATAACTGGGTAAGAAATTCCATCTCCATTTGCATACCAAAAACGACAGACGGACAAACAGCAAAGAAAGGATACGCAGAGAGATGGACTTGGTTAAAGCGCATAAGAAAGAGGCCACTGTAGTGACGCAGGAAGTTTATGTTTGAGTCCTAAATGTCATATGAAAGCGAATTTAGTCTATGTCCTAAAATTCTTAAAAAGATCCACCCACTGAAAATTTTCTCTGATGGTCTCGCCAGGATCCGAACCCAGGCGTTCAGCGTCATAGGCGGACATGCTAAACACTGCGCTACCTTGGCCTCCAGTTTGAGCTTTAAGTTTATATTTAAACCCCTTTAGTGGATCCACATTCCACTGAAAGAGGTGTAGAAGGCCAATGTTTATTCTAACCTCAACGAAATATTTCATCCTATCACATCCCTCCCTCTCTCTCTGTGGAATAACTGAATTAAACTTTGTCGAAAAAAATATACCTAATGCCAATGGAAAAGGCCACTTACCATTGTACAAATTTGTGGTACCACGTGTAGCTGCTTCTGGCGAATGAGGCGGAGGACTGGGCGCTGTGGCTCCAGCCGTGGGCGATGAAGGACCCCAACATGTGGCCGTAGCCGTAGTTGTCTCATTGCTTTGGTTGGCGGCCGAAGACGATGATGTTGATGCTGATGCTGAAGCTGAAGGTGATGACGCTGAGCCTGATGTCGGCGCAGAGGTTTTCAAATCGCTGGATTTTATTATGACCGTAGCAGTGGCAGCCGTTGTGGCCGCACTGGAGGCTGCATTAATGACCAGCATATTATCACCCACCACATCGATTTCCTCATCCTCATCTATGGTGGAGCGTCTTGATTTCGGCTCCAGCTTTTTCTCCACCAGCTGTATGCTGACTTCTGGCAAACTGCATTCGCTATCTGAATTGGAGGAGTTGGAGGAGGAGTGAGTGCTTGTCTTATCCTCGGCACGATCGGGCCAAGGATAAGCCTTCCATTTTTTGGCCATTAGACAGCGTGGCATTGTGGATCGGGTTTGAGTTGAGTGGAGTCAAGTGAAGTGAAGTGATAAACAAAAAATTTTGTTTTTGATTTCAATCGAGAGTTCTAAGGAAACGGAAGTTTCGTTGAGTGGAGTTGAGTTGATGAGTTTGACTTTGACAAGGGAAGTTAATGAGAGTATTTTTTTTTTTGGTTTTTTTATTTCGCACGAGCAAAAGTTTTTTATTTTCAGTAAAATTATATATCATAAAACTGGCATTTGAACATAAACTTGGAAGTTTGAAGTTTTTTTTTTCCAGGGGTTTTCAAAATAAAAACATTTGAAAATTATGGTAGTTATGGCGGTCTGCTGTTGTTGTATGGCTGGTATTGTGGTTAAAAAAGTTAAGGGCTCGTCGAAATTCTATTGTTTGTTGGAAGTGGAGTTTTAGGATTTCATTTTATGGATTTGGGGTTCTTTTTTCCGGTTTCTATTTTTTTTTTGTGGATTTTAAACCATTTTTTTGGTGTTTTTTCGCAGTAGGGGGGTTTTTTTAGTTTCTTTTGGGAGTTTTCTCACTTGTCTTGAGGTTGCCTTGTTTTGGTTGTTTCTTGTTTAGCATTTTTATCGATTTTTGGGTAGGATTTCTTTTGCACACTTCCGTAAAACTCGCGTTTTTTTACGTTCGATGGCTGATTTTTAAGCCGGAAGTTGTGGATTTCCCGTTGTAGGTTAAACAGTTTGTCACACACTTTTTGTTGTTATTTTTCAAAAATTTCTTAAAACAATTTACTTCGGTTGTTGTTGTTGTAGTTAATAACGTTAACGTTTCTCAAAAGTAGTTTTGAATTGTTGCAGTTTTTGTTGATAATTGAAGTTCTTTGTTGTTGTTGTTTTGGTTAAGTTTAAAAAATCCAAGTTTAGAAATAGAAAGTAAAGTTGACTGACTGTGTGTGTGTGTGTGTAAGTGTGTGAGTATGAGTTTTAGGGAAATAAAAAACTTAAGGATCCGTTTAAAGAGTTTTAATTGATAAGAAATAGAGAGTATAGAAATGCGAACCGAACGTAAGCAACCCTTGGAGGTTAATGAAAACACCAACGTTAAGTGTCAGCCCTTATATAGAGCCATCCAGCGACAACACACAACAATTGGTGCTCTTTGGCCCGCTATGCCATGGAAACGAAACGTGTTCCCCGAATAGGAACACCAGGCGGCGGCACACACCACACAATGGGCCCAAAGGTGGAGAGAGAGCGAGAGAGAGAGAGAGCCAACAACCCTTACACACGAACACGTTAAGGTTAAGGGGCGAGCGAATTCACTCACCAGCAAGGCGGAGAGGCGAATTGCAATTGCCTGAGTGTGACAGATGGACTGGCTCTCTGTTGATAACTCGTGCCAAACTCAGAGGGCAGACTGTTGCTGCTGCCATCCAGCCAGCCAGCCAGCTAGCCTGCCTGCCAGTCAGACAGTCACTTGAAGGAGAGTCGTTGTTTTGCCGTTTCTGTTCGTCTTTGTCCCTTCGTAGGTTCATGTCTCTGTTATAGCCCAGCAGCAGCACGGGTATCTGTTGGCTACGTGTGCAATACAAAAGGACATGTGCGGTGAGTGAGTGAGTGAGTGAATGAGCGTAGCGCAAGAGTATGGTGATGGTGTGCTAGGAAAACAAAAAGGAATTGAATCGGCCATTAGAATGAGGAGTATTTACATTGTTGTTTTATATGATTGCGGTAATAAAAATTCAAATCAAAGTAGCAACAATCAGGAAGTAGAGTGCCCCGTTGCCATTTCGTTCCCCTACACACTCACACAGGGTTGGTTTGGATACCAGAGAATCTCGATTTTCATTGCCACTTGGAAATTGTTGCATTTCTAGTGGAAAGAGGGGGAGGGGGTTGCTTACATTTACAATTTCATTGAGCAAACTTGAATGAGTGTTGGTTGCATTGCCATTTCGTTGTGTTTCTCTCGCCGGTGAACGCAAGAAACAAACATTTCTCCTTTGAATGGCAAACAAGTAACAAGTATCTGATTTCAAACCCCCCAATGAATCTAACAAGTTTTATGGTTTCAATTCACTGTGTTCCCTTTGCCATAATTACCCCTCTCAAAAAGGCCAAAAGGATGTGTAACAAGTCTTTATGGGAATAGGTTTTGTTCATTGTGGGACTCTTCAAATATTTCCCCTCTTTATGGCAACCTACCTAAGTCTCCTTTGGACCACAGTGACATATGAAACACTTAATGTAATGTCCTTTTAAAACCCTTTAGGGAATTAAGCAACACTTGAGATTCCTTAGCAATTGTTCGTATATGCGAAGCAATTAAATTTTGGCTAAAGGGGATTTCTCTTCATAAAACCAACTCAACTTGCTGTAACTCTTCCAAAAACAAAACCGAAGTGAGCTGTGCAAAAAACAATCCTCAAGAAGGAAGAATACAAACAAACACTGTTAACTTGCCGCCCTCTGAACTCCCTATTGTGTCCTTCTCGTGTCGACCTCAGGGCCTGCCTCCTCCCCAAAGTAACTTTTAAATTAAAACTTTTTTCCATATTTGCCCCTCCACCCAGTCAAAGCCTGCTTTGTCCACCTACCCCCTCACCCACCCGCAAAAAGGCAAAGGAATACTCCCACAAGTTCTATGCGGCAAAACTAACAAAGTTTAAGAAAACTGTTGCATGTTTTTCGTTACTCATAATTTTTTTTTTTTTTTTGGTTTTTTGCTTTCATATTCGTGTTCTTATGCTTTGCGTTGTTAAAAACATGCAACATTTAAATTAAATGAATTTGTTTTATGTTCCTTTTTATGTTACCAGTTTGGCTTACGAGGAATGGTGTGGCAAGTTCGTTAGCGTCCCACAAAATAGTTGGCTGCTGTTGCAGAGGACGGGGCTATTGCAGAGGACGGCTCCTAACCAATTGTGATAAGAAACATTTCCTGCTACTATAAAAATTGGATTGCAAGTCATTTAGGGGTTTTCTTCGATTGGGCAATCATACTTAGCTCATTGAGTTATTCATTGGAAAATAGCTGGTTCAAAGCAAACTCCATACCGCCATTAAAAGTTTCTAATAATAATGGTCAAAGTTTGAAGATGACATGAGTATAAGGCTAGACTTTTGTTCTTAGGCGGACACTTGTGTTCAACAAGCCTTTCTTAATTCAAACTTCAAATGCTGTTTAGGCCATTCAAAAGTTTATAACAGAAATAGAAACAAGTAAAATGGCATTAAGTTCGGCCGGAACAAATTTTGGATACCCACCACCTCGGGCATATATGTAAACCACCTTTCGCCAAAATCCAGTGAAAAATGCATACCTTATGCCCGTAGCAGCTATTTCGAAATATGTAACGATGTGGACCAAATACTTGTAAGCACAAGTCATTGTTCAATTGTGTATAACAAAATACTGGTCTTTTAAGTAGCTATATCTGAAAATTAACCGATCGGAACCATATACGACATGTATGTTGAAAAGCCTAACATAAGTCACTGTGTCAAATTTCAGTGAAATCGGACAATTATGGCCCCAAAACCTTAAATCGAGAGATCGGTCTACATGGCAGCTATATCCAAATCTGGACCGATCTAGGAAAAATCGAAGAAGGATGTCGAAGGTCCTTGCACAACAAACTATCTCAAATTTCAGCGCCATCGGACAATAAATGCGCTTTTTATGGCCCCAAAACCTCAAATCGAGATATCGGTCTATATGGCAGCTTTATCCAAATCTGCACCGATCTCAGCCAAATTGAAAAAGGATGTCGAAGGTCCTAACACAACTCACTGTACCAAATTTCGGCGACATCGGACAACAAATGCGCTCTTTATGGTCCCAAACTTAAAACCGAGAGATCGGTCTATATGGCAGCTATATCCAAATCTGGAACGATCTGTGCCATATTGCAGAAGTGCGTCAAGGGGCTTATCTTAATTCACTGTCTCAAATTTCGGCGAAATCGGGCAGTAAATGCGCTTTTTATGGCCCAAAACCTTAAATCGAGATATCGGTCTATATGTCAGCTTTATCCAAATCCGCACCGATCTCAGCCAAATTGAAGAAGGATGTCGAAGGTCCTAACACAACACACTGTACAAAATTTCGGCGACATCGGACAATAAATCCGCCTTCTATGGCCCCAAAACCTTAAATCGAGGGATCGGTCTATATCAAAATCTGGACCGATCTGTGCCATACTGCAGAAGTATGTCAAGGGGCTTAACATAACTCACTGTCACAAATTTCAGCGACAGCGGACAATAAATCCGCCTATTATGGCCCCAAAACCTTAATTCGAAGGATAGGTCTATATGGCAGCTATATCCAAAACTGAACCGATCTGTGCCATATTGCAGAAGTATGTCAAGGGGCTTAACATAACTCACTGTCACAAATTTCAGCAACATCGGACAAAAAATGCGCCTTTTATGGGCCCAAAACCCTAAACCGAGGGATCGGTCTATATGACAGCTATATCCAAATCTGATCCGATAAAAGCCAAATTAGAGAAAGATATCGAAGGGCCTAAGACAGCTCACTGTTTTCAATTTCAGCGAAATCAGATAAAAAATAATGCTTTTATGGGCTTCAGACCCTTTATCGGGAGATCGGTCTCTATGACAGCTATATCTAAATATAGTCTGATTCGAACCATATTTCGGTCAGATTTCAAGAGGCCTAAATAAACCCACTGTTTCAAATTTCAGTGAAATCGGGTTATAAATAAAGCTTTTATGGTCATCAGACTCTTTATCGGCAGATCGGTCTATATGGCAGCTATATCTAAATATAGTCCGATCTGAACTATATTTGGGTCAGATGTTTTGGGATGATGTAGGTGAAAAACTACTCACCGTTGTAAATTTCAGCGAAATAGGGCAATAAATAAAGCTTTTATGGGCTTCAGACTCTTTATCGGGAGATCGGTCTATATGGCGGCTACATCTATACATAGTCCGATCTGAACCATACTAAGGTCAAATGTCGGGAGGCTTAAAATAATCCACTGTTTAAATTTCAGCGAAATTGGCCAATAAATAAAGCTTTTGTGGACTTCAGACTCTTTATCGGCAGATCGGTCTATATGACAGCTATATCTAAATATAGTTCGATCTGGACCATATTTAGGTCAGATGTCGATAGGTTTAAAATAACCCACTGTTTAAAATTTCAGCGAAATCGGGTAATAAATAAAGCTTTTATGGCCTTCAGACCCTTTATCGGGAGATCGGTCTATATAGCAGCTATATCCAAATATGGTTCGATTTGACCCGTTCAAGAACTTAACCAGCGTGCATCAAAAATACGTATCTGTGGCAAAGCTCAATATCTCAATTTTTGAAGGCTCTAGAGTGATTACAACAGACGGACGGACAGACACACGGACATCGTTTAATCGTCTTAGAATTTTACAACGATCCGAAATATATATATTTTGTAGGGTCGGAAACTGATATTTCGATGTGTTGCAAACGGAATGACTAAATGAATATACCCCATATCTAACGGTGGTGGGTGTAATTAAGAAATATTAAATCACAGCCATACCATTTTTATACCCTCCACCATAGGATGGGGGTATACTAATTTCGTCATTCTGTTCATAACTCCTCGAAATATTCATCTAAGACCCCGTAAAGTATATGTTCTTGATTGTCATGACGTTTGAAGTCGAACTAGCCATGCCCGTCCGTCTGTATGTCGAAAGCACGCTAACTTTCGAAGGAGTAAAGCTAGCCGCGTGAAATTTTGCACGAATACTTCTTATTTGTGTTGGTCGGTTGGAATTGTAAATGGGCTATATCGGTCCATGTTTTGATTTAGCTGCCACATAAACCGATCTTGGGTCTTGACTTCTTGAGCCTCTAGAGGGCGCAATTCTTATCCGATTGGAATGAAATTTTGCACCAAGTATTCTATTACAATATCCAACAACTGTGTTAAGTATGGTTCAAATCGGTTCATAATCTGATATGGCTGTCATATAATCCGATCTGGGGACTTGACTTCTTGAGCTTGTAGAGGGCGCAATTCCTTACCGATTTGAATGAAATTGTGCACGAAATATTTTGTTTTGATATCCAACAACTGTGCCAAGTATGGTTTAAATCGGTCCATAACCTGATATTGCTGTCATATAAACCGATCTGGTGACTTGATTTCTTGAGTTTGTAGAGGGCGCAAATCCTATCCGATTTGCCTGAAATATTGCATGACGTGTTTTGTTATGATACCCCACGACTGTGCCAAGTATGGTTCAAATCGGTGCATAATCTGATATGGCTGTCATATAATCCGATCTGGGGACTTTACTTCTTGAGCTTGTAGAGGGCGCAATTCCTAACCGATTTGAACGAAATTTTGCACGAAGTATTTTGTTATGATATCCAATAACAGTGCCAAGTATGGTTTAAATCGGTCCAAAAACTGATATAGCTGTCATATAAACCGATCTGGGGACTTGACTTCTTGAGATCCCAGAGGCCGCAATTCCTATCCGATATGGCTGAAATTTTGCATTATGTATTTAATTATGACTTTCAACAACTGTGCCAAATAAGGTTTAAATCGGTTTATAACTTTATATAGCTGTCATATAAACCAATCTTGGGTCTTGACTTCTTGAGCCTCTAGAGGTCGCAATTATTATCCGATTTGCCTGAAATTTTGTACGACGGATCCTCTTATGACCATCAACATACGTTTTTATTATGGTCAGAATCGATCTTTAGCCTGATACAGCTCCCGTATAAATCGATCTCTCTATTTTACTTCGTGAGCCCCCTAATGGCGCAATTCTTCTTCGAATTGGCTGACATTTTAGACAGGCCTCCAATATATAATTTAATTGTGGTCCAAATCGGATAATATCTTGATATCGCTCTAATAGCAGAGCAAATCTTTTCTTATATCCTGTTTTGCCTAAGGAGAGATGCCGGGAAAAGAACTCGACAAATGCGATCCATGGTGGAGGGTATATAAAATTCGGCCGGATTTCGGATTTCGGGCAGGCCGAACTTAGCACGTTTTGACTTGTTCTTAAAACACGTTAGGGTCCCACCTAAGACTATGGTGGGAAACAATTCCATGTCTCCGGCACTAGTAGTCATATCTCGCTACCAACCCATCTGCCGGAGCGCTTAGCAAAAAGGTTCTTATGTTTTAGCCAGGACTCTAAGTGCCACGTTGGCCAGGATTAGTTTGAATGTAGAGCCCCCTAAATTTGTCAAATAAACATGAATGATAAAATCACAATTTTGATGAATTTCAAAATTTTTCTGGACTAAACTGTTTGCCTGCTCATTATTGCTTGTTTACTCTCCACGACATGCTCACCTCGTATTAAAAATTTTTTGTTAACTAAAAAAGTACAAGTGTCATGTATTTCATTTTGATCTTTTGCAAGAAAAAAAAACCCAAACAGGGGGACATTTTCAACAGCCAACCACTCCCCTTAGGTTTTTATCGAGCTGCTGAAATCGGTGTGAAAAGAAAACAGGAGGTGCAAAAAAACGAAAAAAAAACGACTTTAGCTAAGAAATTTATATGAACGCTCATACAAGTGCACCCTCGCTGTAAAGAGAAAAGCTTAAAGGATTTTCCAACGCATCCATGGCGAATTTTTCGCAAAGTTTTGTGCTGAGCGGTTTCACTCCTTCACAGGAGAGTGAAAACTTTATTTTCAAAACATTGTGTGTTCTTGGTAATTTTTTGTTTTTTTTTTTTTTTTTGTTTTTCTACAGCTACCGCCTTCCTTTTGTGTACTGAAGCGGCAGTCTTGTGGAGTAGCACAAAAATATTTCAGCATTTCTGCAGAGTTTAAAAAGCAAAGTCATGATAAGAAATGAAGCAACTACAAAAAGTGAAAAAAAACCAACGACAACAGGCAGGCCAGAAGAGTGCACGAAGGTTTATCCTCCTCAAGATGGAATCGTATGCGGGCTGAGTGACAAGAGGTTATACCGGAATTTCAGTGTTGTTTGCTTGGCATCGTTTTTTTTTTCTCTTGCTTTATGGGGGACTTAGGGGATGTCCTTACATGTCCTTAAACGCTCACACCATCACTAACGTGATGTGCTGGTACAAACCAAAAAGTTTTGCATTTCTTGTAAAAAAAACGAATCGTATCTCGATTAAAGTCTCATATCCACAGCATATCTACTCAATTACAATGAGAACAATACAAATAGCGTTTTATAATTTGATTAAACAAAATCTCTCAAGGAATTCTTGACTATGGGAAAGTTGCCTTCAAATATCCTCTTAGGATCCTCTGCTTAAGAAATACGTTGGCATTTGGGAAAGGTGTGCATTCTCTCTTTCCCATTTAGGTAGTCCGTTGTGTCAAGTCAAGAAATTTGTTGTAATCTTTAACAGGATTTGTAATCATTTCCCAAAAAAAGGGAAGTTTGAGTGACCGTTAGAACGGGCCATTTTCCCTTTTCTTTAATTACTCACACAAATATGCAGATGGACTTTGTAAGCAGAGTTTTTATGCATTAAATAACACTAAGTGTGACTTTAATGTGACATTTATATAGAAGTGTTGGTGTAATTAGTTTCTCAGTTGGCTTTCCTTACACCACCACAACAATGGCCAGCAGGCTTAAATGTGAACGGGTTTGTTTCCACAATTTTTTACAATCTCGCTGCTATTTGAGGTGTTTCCACTAAAAGAGTTGCCAAATGTGTTCCGCCAAACCTTTGCAGGCTTTTAATAGAAAAATTTTTAAATTTTTTTAAACCGGAATTTATTTAAGCCATTATTTTCCAATAATTCAAAAAACATAATAACGGGCAGTTTCCATGTGGCCTCCGAGTTTAAATCATTTCATTTCGTTTGTTGTTAAGTATAGCAATGGAAAAACTTGATATCACTTTCTTGTTATGCCTTTCTCCTTCAATCAAAGCCCGGCCTTTGAGCTCGGGCTATAATTGTGAGAGTTTTAGAATCGATTTCCACCAGGAACTAGAGTCCGTCCGTCGCTCAATCAACTAAAATTGTCTAATTGAGTCTGTAAGGGTCTGTCACCACCACCTTGCTCTAATCTAAGTAGAGTTGGCAAATTATCGATAATCGCAATATTCGATATTTTCGATAGTTTTAATAATAAATATCGATAGTATTGATACTATCGTAAATTTCCTATCGATAATCGCAACATTCGATATTTTCGATAGTTTTAATAATAAATATCGGTAGTATTAATACTATCGTAAATTTCCAATCACCTCTATTTCAAACGAAAATGAAAGGTACAAATCAGGAGATTGATCTCATATCGAATAAAATCAAGGTTTATAAAATCAGTTGATAGTCATGAAAAAAATCATTATACAAAATGTTAGTCTAATCGGATGCAAATTGCGCCCTCTATAGGTGCAATGTATCTTAAAGGCTATATTCAATGACGAATTGCTTATATCTGTTTAGTTTGCAAAAAAATTAACTATTGCGATAGTATCCATCGCAAGAATAACAATCGATATTCAGTCAAAAAATTAAATATCGATAGCGCCATCGATACTTTGCCAGCTCTAAATCTAAGCCCTTCCGTTTGTCTGTAATCACGCGGCACAGAAACAAAAATTGGCCCAATATTTGTATACCTACCACTGAACGATGGGGGTTTATTCATTTTGTCAATCCGTTTGCAACACATCGAAATATCCATTTCCGACCCTACAATGTATATATATTCTTGATCAGTGTAAAAATCTAAGACGATCTAGACATATCCGTCTGTCTGTCTGTTAAAATTACGATATTAAAAATAGAGATATTGAGCTGAAACTTTTCACAGATTCTTTTTTTGTCCATAAGCAGGTTAAGTTCGAAGATGGGCTATATCTGACTATATCTTGATATAGCCCCCATATAGACCGATCCGCCGATTTAGGGTCTTAGGCCCATAAAAGCCACATTTATAATTCGATTAAGATGAAAATTGGGAAAGTGAGTTGTGTTAGGCCCTTCGACATCCTTCGTCAATTTGGCTTTGGTCGGTCCAGATTTGGATATAGCTGCCATATAGACATATCCTCCGATTTAGGGTCTTAGGCCTTATAGACCGATCCTCCGATTTAGGGTCTTAGGCTCATAAAAGCCACATTTATTATTCGATTTTACTGAAATTTGGAACAGAGAGTTGTATTAAGCCCTTCAACATCCTCCGTCAATTTGGCTCAGATCGGTTCAGATTTGGATATAGCTGCCATATAGACCGAACCTCCGATTTAGGGTCTTAGGCCCATAAAAGCCACATTTATTATTCGATTTTGCTGAAATTTGGGACAGTGAGTTATGATAGGCCCTTCGACATATTTCTTTCATTTGGCCCAGATCGGTCCAGATTTGAATATAGCTTCCATATAGACCGATCCGCCGATTTAGGGTCTTAGGCCTTATAGACCGATCCACCGATTTAGGGTCTTAGGCTCATAACAGCCACATTTATTATTCGATATTGCTGAAATTTGGGACAGTGAGTTATGTAAGGCCCTTCGATATATTTCTTCCATTTGACCCAGATCGGTCCAGATTTGGATATAGCTTCCATATAGACCGATCCGCCGATTTAGGGTCTTAGGCCACTAAAAGCCACATTTATTATCCGACTTTGCTGAAATTTGAGACAAGGAGTTGTGTTGGACCCTTCGACATCCTCCGTCAATTTGGCTCAGGTCGGCTCAGATTTAGATATAGCTGCCAAATAGACCGATCCGCCGATTTTCGGTCTAAGTCCTATAAAAGACACATTTATTATCCGATTTTGCTGAAATTTGGGACAGTGAGTTGTGTTGGGCCTTTCGACATCCTCCGTCAATTTGGCTCAGATCGGTCCAGATTTGGATATAGCTGCCAAATAGACCGATCCTCCGATTAAGGTCTTAGGCTCATAAAAGCCACATTTATTATTCGATATTGCTGAAATTTTGGACAGTGAGTTATGATAGGCCCTTCGACATATTTCTTTCATTTGGCCCAGATCGGTCCAGATTTGAATATAGCTGCCAAATAGACCGATCCTCCGATTAAGGTCTTAGCTTCATAAAAGCCATATTTATTATTCGATATTGCTGAAATTTTGGACAGTGAGTTATGATAGGCCCTTCGACATATTTCTTTCATTTGGCCCAGATCGGTCCAGATTTGAATATAGCTTCCATATATATCCGATCCGCCGATTTAGGATCTTAGGCCACTAAAAGCCACATTTATCATCCGATTTTGCTGAAATTTGAAACAAGGAGTTGTGTTGGGCCCTTCGACATCCTCCGTCAATTTGGCTCAGGTCGGCTCAGATTTAGATATAGCTGCCATATAGACCGATCTTCCAATTTAGGGTCTTAGGCCCATAAAAGCCACATTTATTATCCGATTTTGCTGAAATTTGGAACAGTGAGTTGTATTAGGCCCTTCGACATCTCTTTGCAATTTGGCCTAGATCGATCAAGATTTGCATATAGCTGCCATATAGACCGATCTATCGATTTAAGGGTTTGGGCCTAAAAAAGGCGCATTTTATGTCCGATGTCGCTGAAATTTGGTAAAGTGAATGGTGTAAGGCTCTTCAACATATTTTTGCAACTGCATCCCCTGCAGTGCAGTGCGTTGGCAATTAGAAAAGTTAAGGGTTGCAGGGGGGAATAGGGAGTAGTGTTTATTGATATAAGTCTTAAATTTCCGAACGTCAATGTCGGTGGGAAAGACATTAGCCGGAAGTCGATTCCACATACGACTGGTTCGGGCGAAAAAAGAATTTTCGCAGTAATGCATGGTCTGGTCGACTGGCCAATCGATTACAAATGGGTGTGAGTTCCTGGCAAGTCGTGTATTCCTAGTGAACATCCTAACGTTAGGGATAAGAAGACGAATATCCCTGGAACACACGCCATGGAAGTAACGATGGAGCAATACAACGCTACCCACATTCCGACGATGTTCAAGGGAAGCAATAGAGTTGGATACCCCACTGTCCCCTAGCAACACCATCGCTCTCCGTTGAACCCGGTCAAGTAGCTCCAAGGATGATTTTGGAGCTCTTGCCCATATATGAGAATTATATTCCATCCTCGACCTGATGTAGGTAGTATAGTTATTAAGAAGATCAGAAGAGGTGAAATATTTCTTGCACCGCTTAAGACAACCCAAACCCCCCATTTGAGTAAAGCCCAACAATGGACCAATTTGAGTAAAGCCCAACAATGGTTCATTGTTGCGTCATTGATGGATAATATTATACTCTCATTTAAAAAGTCTCAGTCCATTAAATATATAATTCGAGCTAGATTCTATTTTGGGGGAATCCTTGGCCTTCGTTGCAGTCATAGAATATTGGGTGTCTTAGTTTAAATGGGTGACTGTAAAGGTGTTCAAGCCAGAATTGGTTAAAAGTCCACAATATGTTATTGGATAATCGTTGATTGAAAATTCTTGAGCTAGCGAAGGTTGACAATTTAATGATGAGGAAGCTGTCCGTAAGATGGGTGTCGCTTTTGCCCTCAATGTGTTGTTGCATGAAAATAATGCAACACTTTAGAAATCCACATCTGCTAGGACAAGGATACCTAATATACTTTACAACTTATTCGCTTGATTTTGGCTGCCTCGGATAGTTTTTGTATACGAACTTAAAAAAGTGTCTCGGCGAACTAAGATTAGCCAGCAGTGAAGAGGTGGGCTATTGAAAATCGCTGGAAAATTCTTACTACTTAAAGAAGATACTGTTGAGCACTAAGTAAAATTGTTCTCAAATTTTCTTGTGTATCCTTGTAAGGTCGGCAAGCTAATAAGGCTTACCCATATCCTTCAATACAAGTAAGTGAATCTGCAGAAGACGTAACAAGGATCTGGGAGTTGAAATGGAAAATAATGCGTCGCCTTACTGCTGTAATAGGCATGGCATACAAGAGATCAAATGAATATCCTTTGAGATCAATACCTAAAAATGCTGTAAATCTTTTTGAGATAACTCTCAAATGTTTTATTTAAACACTTTACATAAGACATTCAAAATGTGTTATTTTCGTACAGTCCATAGAGTTCATCATCATTAATTGTGTAACAAAATATCCATTTTTTCCTGGAGATTTACAAATTGCGTTTCCCTTCTTGATTGTCCTTTAAAGTTGATGTAATTCATTCGTTTGTAATTGCCCAACTGTAACTGTGAAGTTTCTACGAGTTGTCGCTGACTGCGACTGTTGGCAAACTATTTTCTAATGCAACCCTTGAAATTATTTGAAAATTATTTCTCATCAAAAAGGGGGGGGAAAAAAAAACAAAAATTAAACAAACTAGGCAGGACCTGGAGGGAGCTACAGAACACAACAGAAGACACAAACTTTGGCCGTGCAACTTTGCCAAACCAAAGATGACGCACACGAAAGCTGGCAAACAACAAGTTCGTCCTTTTGCTGTTGTGGCCTTTTTGGAGGAGTCTGAGAAGAGTGAGCAGAGCGACAGGGAGCGGTCCTTATTTGTATGAATTGTATTTTTTTTTAGCTCGATGTGCTGCTGTTGCCGAGGCTGTTGCTTTTGTAATTTTTTTTGCCGCCCTGCTCTGCGAGCGACGAACATCAAGCCGAGGAGAGGAGAAAGGTTGTCTTCGAAAATTCTTTTAATCTTATGGATGGATTTTTAGTGTATATAAATTTTGTTGGCTAAATGCCAAATAATTTTTAGCCGACTTGTGTGCGCTGTGTGTCCTGAATACAGAGTTAGTTTTGTATGCTTAGAGTGCTATGCAGGGCTGTGTTGCATGGTAGGTTGCAAACATGCATTGCTCCACCGCCGTACCGCCGCCATCTAGTATTTGAATGAGCTCGTGTGGCAGCCAGGTTTGTGGACATGTGTTTGTAGTACGTATGGATTCCCTGCAATCAGCCATCCAATACATCCATCCATTTACTCGTATCCATCTATCCAATCATCCATCTTTCCATCCTAGCCTAGCGTTTATTGTAGTCCTTGCTGTCTGTCTGTCTGTGTGTGTGTGTGTGTGTGTGTGTGTGTGTGTGTGTGTGTGTGTGTGTGTGTGTGTGTGTGTGTGTGTGTAAGTTTTGGTCGGGCTGTCTTCTTCTTTAGTTTTATCGTTTATCGTGGACTTTGTTGTACTCGTTTTGTATGCAATGTTGCCGCTGTTGTTGTACAACATTGTGGCACGATTTACTTTTTCGTGATTGAGCTCAACGATACGATGTACTGCTACTGCTGCCACCACTACCACTACATACAATCGCATATGAAAGACCTATTCATAAACATGCATGCACATACATGCACTTACACACATGTGTGTCAGCTTGTGCACTTCCCATGCCTCTGCATATGTGTGTGTGTGTGTTTGTGAAAATGGTTTGCTGGGGCAAGTCACAAAAGAAGCTCACAAAACATCCTAAAAGATACTTGTAGCCCAGCCAGTGCTCATAATAATGCATCCATTCAAGCGGTGGCAGCAACAGCAACATCACAAAGGCTCTACTAATGCTGGCAGCGGCGGCAACTGCAGAATCCTTTAAATGTCGGTCTGTCTAATGTTGCATATGTAGCTGAGACGATGTATGGCTTTGTCTGCCTGTGTATTTGTGTGTTATGGTTGGCAAATAATTTTTATGAGTTCAACATTTTTCATGTCTTTATAGATTGTGTTACACATCCCCACATATGGGCATATATATTTTACCAGTGTTTCATGGGTTTCTTGTTGCCTATGGGTTAGTGCGAGACATAAAATCAATAAAAAGACTTGCAAGGGAAATCAATAATTTAAGAGTGCTTTAAATCTCTGCCACTATTTTGCACTTGCAAAAATTTTCACTAAAGTGAGCGTTATCATGGTTATCGCAATAGCTAACCTGAGAATAGAGCAACAGAAACAGCAGAGAAATTTTCTACGAAGATTATATATCGAAGGGAAGCCAACGTGGAAGAATGTGTTCACCCATGACGCTGAAAGTCTGTGTCCAAATCCTACACAAAAAAAAAAAAACAATTAAAAAGGCGTTAAGTTCGGCCGGGCCGAATTTTGGATACCCACTACCTCGGGTATATATGTAAATCATCTTTCGTAAAAATCAGGTGAAAAATATGCACCATATGCCCCATATAAATATGTATGCCCCAAATAAACCGATCTGAACGAGCCTAAGATACATCACTGTCCCAAATTTCGGTAAAATCGGACAATAAATGCGCCTTTTAAGGGCCCAAGACCTTAAATCGAGAGATCAGTCTATATGACAGCTATATCCAAATCTGGACCGATCTGTGCCATATTGCAGAAGTATGTCGGGGGGCTTAACACGACTCACTGTCTCAAATTTCGGCGACATCGGACAATAAAGGCCCATTTCATGGGTCCAAAGCCTTAAATCGAGAGATCGGTCTATATGAGAGCTATATTAGAATCTGGACCGATCTGAACCAAATTGACGAAGGATTTCGAAGGGCCTAACACAACTCACTGTTCCAAATTTCAGCAAAATCAGACAATTAATGTGGCTTTTATAAGCCTAAGACCCTAAATCGGGAGATCGGTCTATATGACAGCTATATCCAAATCTGGACCGATCTGGGCCGAATACATGAAAGACGTCGAAGGGCTTAACACAAATCACTGTCCCAAATTTCAGCAAAATCAGATAATAAATGTGGCTTTTATGGGCCTAAGACCCCTCATCGGCAGATCGGTCTATATGGCAGCTATATCCAAATCTGGTCCGATCTGGGTCAAATACATTAAAGACGTCGAAGGGCCTAAGACAACTCACTGTCCCAAATTTCAGCAAAATCAGATAATAAATGCGGCTTTTATGGGGCTAGGACCCTTAAACGGCAGTTCGGTCTATATGACAGCTATATCCAAATTTAGACCGATCTGGGCCAAATTGTAGAAGGATGCCGAAGGGCCTAACACAACTCTCTGTCCCAAATTTCAGCAAAAACAAGTAAAAAGGCGGATACCCACCACCTCGGGAATATATGTAAACCACCTTTCATCAAAATTCGGTGGAAATTTCATACCTTATGTCCTATATCGGTTATATCAAAATATGTTCCGATTTGGACCAAATACTAAAAGTACCCTAGCTATATCTAAAAATAAACCGATCTGAACCATATACGACACGGATGTCGAAAAGCCTAACATAAGTCACTTTGTTAAATTTCAGTGAAATTGGATTATAAATGCGCCTTTTATGGGGCCAAGACCTTAAATCGCGATATCGGTCTATATGGCAGCTATATTCAAATCTCGACCGATCTGGGCAAAATTGAAGAAGGACTTCGAAGAGCCTAACCAAACTCACTGTCTCAAATTTCAGCGACATCGGGCAATAAATGCGTCTTTTATGGCCCCAAAACCTAAAACGTAGATATCGGCCAATATGGCAGCTATATCCAAATCTGAACCGATCTGTGCAATATTGCAGAAGTATGTCAAGGGGTTTAACTTAACTCACTGTCCCAAATTTTGGCGACATCGGATAATAAATAAGCATTTTATGGGCCCAAAACCATAAATCAAGAATACGGTCTATATGGCAGCTATATCCAAATCTGAACCGATCTGAGCCAAATTGAAGAAAGATGTCGAAAGGCATAACAACTTACTGTCTTTAATTTCAGCAAGATCGGATAATAAATGTGGCTTTTATGGGACTTAGACCCTAAATCGGATGATCGGTCTATATGGCAGCTATATCCAAATCTGAACCGATCTGAGCCAAATTGACGGAGGATGTCGAAGGGCCTGACGCAACTTACTGTCCCAAGTTTCAGCGAAATCGGATAATAAATGTGGCTTTTATGGGACTTAGACCCTAAATCGGATGATCGGTCTATATGGCAGCTATATCCAAATCTGGACCGATCTGAGCCAAATTCACGGAGGATGTCGAAGGGCCTAACGCAACTTACTGTCCCAAGTTTCAGCGAAATCGGATTATAAATGTGGCTTTTATGGGACTTAGACCCTAAATCGGCCGATCGGTCTATATGGGGGCTATATCAAGATATAGTCCGATATAGCCCATCTTCGAACTTAACCTGCTTATGGACCAAAAAAGAATCTGTGCAAAGGTTCAACTCAGTATCTTAATTTTTAAAGGCTGTAGCGTGATTTCAACAGACAGACGGACGGACATGACCAGATCGTCTTTGATTTTTACGCTGATCAAGAATATATATACTTCATAGGGTCGGAAATGAATATTTCGATGTCTTGCCAACGGATTGACAAAATGAATATACCCCCATCCTTCGGTGATGGGTATATAAACAAAATGGAACAAAATTTTTCAATTAAACATTTTTCAAATAAAATTAAATCGTTTTCAGTGAAAAAATTAGTTGATTGAATCATTTTTATACCCTCCACCATAGGATGGGGTATACTAATTTCGTCATTCTGTTTGTAACACCTCGAAATATCTGTCTTAAACCCCATCTTATATATAAAATTCAATTTGTGTTTGTTTGTCGGTTTGTTTGTCTGTTCCGTATAGACTCAAAAACGGCCATACCGAATACCTTGAAATTTTCACAGATTGTGTAGGTTGGTCTGGAAGGAATTATTGGCTATATAATTTTTTGATATCGGGAGGGGGGCGGACCCTTCCCCTTACCCTAAAAGTATAACTCAAAAATAATAGTGGACCAATCGGGACAATATGGGATTGAAATAAAAGGTATCCAAAAGTAGAGTAAGAATTATGTAATAAAAGTTGGGTCCAAGTACCTGTAGGGCCTCCCCAGCACAAAAGCCCCTTAAAATAGGTTTATTTGACGATCATGTCAATATGGGTATCAAATGAGAAGTATGCTGGTGTAGACTACGAATATGGCCAGAGAGTAGGAATAGGCTTTATAATTTATTGATAACGGAAGGAGGCGGACCCTCCACCCTTACCCCAAAAACACCGCCCAAAATAAAAAGTGGACCGATAAGGACAATATGGGTATCAAATGAAAAGTTTGCGGGAGTAGGTAACGAATCTGGCATACAAATTCATGTCGAAGTATAGGGGGTCACTTCACCCCCACAAAAAAACGCCCCAAAATGGGCACATTAGCCAATCACGGATATATGGGACTCGGTTTGTTTGTTCCGTATAGATTGAAAAACGGCAGAAACGAATTTCTCGAAATTTTCGCATGCTGTGTAGGTTGGTCTGGAGGGAAACATAAGATATATAATTTCTCGGTATAGGAAGGGGGGAGGGACCCTTCCCCTTATGCCAAAAATATAACCCAAAATCAAAAGTGGAACAATTGGGTCAATATAGGTATCAAATGAAAGTTATGGGAGAGTAGAATACGAATATGATATCAAAATTTGAGTCTAAGTATCCATCGGGCCGACCGAACCCCAAAACTCCCCCAAACAGACATATTGGACGCTCATTTCAATATGGGGCTCAAATGAGAGGTATTTGGGAGTAGATTTCGAATCTGGCATACAAAATCAGATCGAAGTATAAGGGGTCATCACGCCACCCCTCAAAACACCATTAGACCCATTATATGACTATATATGAGACATGGCTGAACCGATTTTTTTAAAATTTTCATAGAATGTGTACGTTTGTCCGGAAGGAAACTTAGGCTATATAATTTTGAGATATCGGGTGGAGGCGGACCCTCCCCCTTACCCTAAAAACGCCACCCATATACGAAAGTGGTCCGATGGACATAATAAGGGCATCAAATGAAAGGTATAGGAGACCAGCAAACGAATATGGTATTAAAATTGGGGTCCAAGTACCCAGTGGGCCCCCTTCAACCCCAAAACTAGTCTAAACAGATATATTCGAAGTTCATGTCAATATGGGACTCAAATGAAAAGTATTAGGCAGAAGATTACAAATATGGCATAAAACATTAGATCCAAGTAATGGGAGGTCGCCCACCCCCAAATACCCCCAAATGGGCATATTAGCCGACCATGGCTATATGGGACTCAAATGAAAGGAATTAGGGAGTATAATTCCTTTCATTAAAATTTGCGATCAAGTCTAGGTGGCGCTTTTCCTCCTAAAGATACGTCAAATGAGTTATTTGACCCATTATGACAATATGGGATTCAAATGAAAGCAATTTGAGAGTAGAAAACGAATTTGATATCCAATTATGGAGCCAAGTCTTTTGGGGTACGCTCTAAAGCACCCCCTAAAGTGAATTTCATTTCCCTTGAAAATAAAGAACGAGTTTGATATATGTTTTCAGTAAAAAGTGCCAGTGGCCGCCTTAGCCTCAAAACACCCTCCAAACGGTTCATATTTACCGACCATGCCAGTATGGGGCACAAATTAAGGGGATTCGAAAGTGCAGCACGAATTTGATATCCATATTTGAGTCGAAATATCTGAGGTGTCATCCCTCCCCTAATGAGAACATTACCCTAAGGAAGAAAATTACCACCAGGAACCGAGAAGCGGCAAATTCTCAAACATCAATGAGTGCTTTCCGTTTCAAGTTTAAACTCAATGATAAGGCACCTTTTTGTTATAGCTAAGTCAGAATGGCATCTCGCAGTGCGACAGCTCTTTGGGGAAAATGCCTGGCATTGTGCCTCGCAAATGTCACTAACATTAAGAAGGGATAAGCACCGCTTTGTCCGATGTTCTCGCCAGGATTCGAACGAGTTCATCGTCATAGGCTACAACGGCACGAAGTCGATATCCGCATTCAGGGCGAAGTGTCCCCACCCTAAAAAGATATTAGTGAGTTAAAAAAGACGCAGCGGAGCGGGCCAGGTTCGAATAGCAATGTATATATACTCTTGATCGTCACGTCATTTTAAATCGATCTAGCCATTTCCGTCCGCCCGTCCGTCTGTTTGTCGAAAGCACTCTAACTTTCGAAGAAGTAAAGCTAGCCACTTGAAATTTTGCACAAATACTTCTTATTAGTGTAGGTCGGTTGGGATTTAAAATGGGCCAAATCGGTCCATGTTTTGATATAGCTGCCATGTAAACCGATCTTGGGTCTTGAATATATGAGCCTCTAGAGGGCGCAATTCTTATCCAATTTGACTAAAATTTTGCACGTCGTGTTATGGTATCACTCTAAACAACTACGCTAGGTATGGTTCAAATCGGTAAATGTTTTGATATAGCTGCCATATAAACCGATCTTGGGTCTTGACTTTCAACAATTGCGCTAAGTATGGTTAAAATCGGTTCATAAACTGGTATAGCTGTCATATAAGCCGATCATGAGTCTTGACTTTTTGAGCCTCTAGAGGGCGCAATTCTCGTACGATTTGACTAAAATTGTGCACGTGGCGTTTTGGCATCATTTCCAACAACTGCGCTAAGTATGGTTAAAATCAGTCCATGTTTTGGTATAGCTGCCTTATGAACCGATCTTGGGTCTTGAATTCTTAAGCCTATAGAGGGCGCAATTATTATCCGCTTCGGCTGTAATTTTGCATGAGGTGTGTTGTTATGACTTCCAATAACTGTGCTTAGTATGGCGCAAATCGGTACATAACCTGATATGGCTGCCATATAAACTGATCTGGGATCTTGACTTCTTGAGCATCTAGAGGCCACAATTCTCATCCGATTTGGCTGAAATTTTGCGCGTGGTGTTTTGGTATCATTTCCAATAAATGTCCTGAGTATGGCGCATATCGATACATAACCTGATATGGCTGCCATATAAACCGATCTGGGATCTTGACATCTTGAGCCTCTAGAAGGCGCAATAATCATCCTATTTGGCAGAATTCTCATGTTCTTCACCATATGCGTCTAATATGGTCTGAATAGATAGATAGCTTGATGCAGCTTCCATATAAACCCATCTCCCGATTTTGGTTCTTGAGTCCCTACAAGGCGCAATTCTTATCCGAATGAACTGAAATATTACACAATGACTTTTACAATGTTCAGCATTCTTTTATGGTCCGAATCGGACTATAACTTGATATAGCTCCAATAGCATAACAGTTCCTATTCAATATTCTTTGTTTGCCTAAACAGAGATACCGCGCATAGAACTCGCAAAAATGCGATCCATGGTGGAGGGTATATAAGGTTCGGCCCGGCCGAACTTAGCACGCTCTTACTTGTTTTTTTTTTTTTTAATTTTACAAAATTTAGTTCTCAGGGTCGATCCGGAGTCGGAGTAGAAAAGAAGTTGCTCGACTCCGCAGTCCTTGTGCGAACGGCATGCCGCATAGCTACACCAATAGATAAAGAAGTTTCAACATGGCAGGAAACTTGACAAATGTAGCCAACATTAGTTAGTGAATAACATCCTCTGAAATATTTTCTAATGTTTACGCCTTTCGGCATCATTGGTAGACATGCTAACCTCTGCGCCACGGTGGCCTTCGATATTTTTACTTCCTAATAAAAAATTGTGGAAATAACATGACCTATGCGATCCATGGTGGTGAGCATCCGCGATTCGACTTTGCCTAATTTGAGGCACTTTTACTTGTTTTTCTAAAATCATGTTATGATAAAAATAGAAAATTTCCAATCACTTTGTCTATCGTTTAGTGGTAAGTGATTGAAATTGTAGAGTATGAAATTAATTATTTATTTGCAATAAAAATGAAATTCCTTTCATGCTGTTTTTTTTTTTTTGTGTAAATCAGCACAAAAACTAACAAAACATTGCTAATGCAATTGCAACAGCCAATATGGAAACGAAATCAAACCTTTTAGTGCAACAAAGGCGTCCAAATGAATTTCGTTATTTGCCCTTTGAATAATTCATAAAATTTAACCCATGCTACAAACCCATGCTACTCACCACCGCACTCACACAGCTAAGCGATAACCCAGCCAAAAGCTGGAGCAGTAACATGAACATGAACAGAGAAGAATTACTAACACCACCAGGAAAAAACAGTAAAGCGACGACCCATAAAAAACCTTTGTATGCAAATGCATTTGAAAAATCAAACACCCTCGACCAAGAGCTAAAAACCTCTCATCAACATTGACGCACCCTCATCCCAAACTCAAAACGTGGTTGTTGCACAGTGTACTGCGAAATAAAGGAGTTGTAGCAATTGTATGGCTTTAGAATCGTATAGTGGATTTTGTAAACCCACCACTATAGAATGGGGGGTATACTGACCTAGTCCGTTTGTAACATCTCGAAATTTTCGTCTAAGACCCCATTAAGTGTATATAGTGTTGATCGTCTCGTGGAGGCCACCGTAGCGCAGAGGTTAGCATGTCCGCCTATGACGCTGAACGCCTAGGTTCGAATCCTGGCGAGACCATCAGAAACGAGTAAAAAGGCGATAAGTTCGGCCGGCCCGAAATTTCGATACCCACCACCTCGGGTATATATGTAAACCAACTTTCGTCAAAATTCGGTGAAATTTGCATATCTAATGTCCCATAGCAGTTATATCGAAATATTATCCAATTTGGACCATATACTAAGAAGTTCAGCAGCTATATCTAAAAATAAACAGATCTGAGCCATATACGACACGGATGTCGAAAAGTCTAACATAAGTCACTGTGTCAGACTTCAGTGAAATCGGATTATAAATGCACTTTTATGGGGCCAAGATTTTAATTCGAGACATTTGTCTACGTGGGCCGATTTGGGCCAAATTGCAGAAAAATGTCGAAAAGCCTATCAGAACTCACTGTCCCAAATTTCGGCGAAATCGGATAATAAATGCGCCTTTTATGGGCCAAAAACCTATAACCGAGAGATCGGTCTATATGGCAGCTATATCCAAATCTGGACCGATTTGTGCCATATTGCAGAAGTATGTCAGGGGGCTTAAACTAACTCACTGTCCCAAATTTCGGCGACATCGGATAATAAGTGCGCCTTTTATGGGCCCAAAGCCTTAAATCGAGAGATCGGTCTATATGGCAGCTTTATCCAAATCTGGACCGATCAAGGCCAAATTGACGAAGGATGTCTAAGGGCATAAGACAACTCACTGCCCCAAATTTAAGCAAGATCGGATAATAAATGTGGCTTTTATGGGCCCAAAGCCTTAAATCGAGAAATCGGTCATATGGCAGCTATATCCAAATCTGAACCGATCAAGGCCAAACTAACTGACTGCCAAAAAATATCGAAGGGACTAAGACAACTCACTGTCCCAAATTTCATTAAAATCGGATAATAAATGTGACTTTTGTGGGCCTAAGACCCTAAATCGGAGGATCGGTCTAATGGCAGCTATATCCAAATCTCAACCGATCTGAACCAAATTGACTAAAGAAGTCGAAGGGCCTAACACATCTCACTGTCCCAAATTTCATTAAAATCGGATAAAAAATGCGGCTTTTATGGGCCTAAGACCCTAAATCGGAGGAACGGTCTATATGGCAGCTATATTCAAATCTGAGCCGATCTAGACGAAATTGAAAAAGAATGTCGAAGGGCCTAACACAACTCACTGTCCCAAATTTCATTAAAATCGGATAATAAATGTGGCTTTTATGGGCGTAAAATCCTAAATCGGAGGATCGGTCTATATGGCAGCTATATCCAAATCTGACCCGATCTGGGTCAAATTGACGAAGGAAGTCGAAGGACCTAACTCATCTTACTGTCCCAAAATCAGATAATTAATGTGGCTTTTATGGGCCTAAGACCCTAAATCGGCGGATCGGTCTATATGGGGGCTATATCAAGATATGGCCCATTTTCGCACTTAACCTGCTTATGGACAAAAAAAGAATCTGTGCAAAGTTTCAGCTCAATATCTCTATTCTTGAAGATTTTTGAAGATAATTTTTGTTGCAAACGGAATGACAAGATGAATGTACCCCCATCCTTTGGTGGTGGGTAAAAAAGTGAGATCGATTTCTTTGGCAGCTATACCTTGCACGGACGTTGGAAGACACAACAGAACGACACGAGTTACGGTTAACCAATCGCCGCAATATTTCAATGTTCGCTTTTTCAGTAATATGCGTTCCACTATTTGCAAAACAAAATATCTCCCTTAGAGATTGGGACAGTCTACTACCGTTGCATGCAAACCGCCATATGATCCGAATATCTTTACTAACTCGCCACACTGTGCCTCGCCACTAACCCTGGAAAGCAACAAACATAATAGAAAGCAACAAATAAACTTTTTATTAACGTTTTTGTGTCCATCAATAATGGCAAAGCGGCAGCCCAAGCCAAAGAGGAAGAGAGAATAGAAACGGTAACAGTTTAAAATTGCATCGAAAATCAACAAATTGCTGTAGAAACGCGAACAATCGTAAATACATGCCAAAGTATGACTTGGGGCGTTCGTTGAGTTTTGACTGTTACTTCTTCTCCCTCCCTCACTCACCAGTTGTGTGAGTGCAATTCCGATTTGTATACGAGAACTTGGAGTGTGCATTTTTGTGAGTGGAAATCTTTTGAACGAGCCAACAACTTTTCACTTTTATATGCCATACACATCCACCCACTCTGGGTGCCGGGTCATCAAATGCACACGGCTAACCAAACACTCTGCTTCAAATGTACCGCCCCTTTTAACATTTCCACTTTAATTTAAGTTACATAGTCCACTCTGTTAATAGTGATGGTATATGGGGTTTTTTTATACCCACCACCGAAGGATGGGGGTATATTCATTTTGTCATTCCGTTTGCAACACATCGAAATATCCATTTCCGACCCTATAAAGTATATATATTCTTGATCAGCGTAAAAATCTAAGACGATCTAGGCATGTCCGTCCGTCTGTCCGTCTGTCCGTCTGTCCGTCTGTCCGTCTGTCTGTTGAAATCACGCTACAGTCTTTAAAAATTGAGATATTGAGCTGAAATTTTGCACAGATTCTTTTTTTGTCCATAAGCAGGTTAAGTTCGAAGATGGGCTATATCGGACTATATCTTCATATAGCCCCCATATAGACCGATCCCCCGATTTAGGGTCTTAGGCCCATAAAAGCCACATTTATTATCCGATTTTGCTGAAATTCGGGACAGTGAGTTTTGTTGGGCCCTTCGACATCCTTCGTCAATTTGACTCAGATCGGTCCAGATTTGGATATAGCTGCCATATAGACCGACCCTCCGATTTAGGGTCTAAGGGCCATAAAAGCCACATCTTTCATCCGATTCCACTGAAATTCGGGACAGTAAGTTGTGTTAGGCCCTTCGACATCCTTTATCAATTTGGCCCAGATCGGTTCAGATTTGGATATAGCTGCCATATAGACCGATCCTCCGATTTATGGTCTAAGGCCCATAAAAGCCACATTTATTACCCGATTTTGCTGAAATTTGGGACAGTGAGTTTTGTTAGGCCCTTCGACATCCTTCGTCAATTTGGCTCAGATCGGTTCAGATTTGGATATAGCTGCCATATAGACCGACCCTCCGATTTATGGTCTAAGACCCATAAAAGCCACATTTATTACCCGATTTTGCTGAAATTCGGGATAGTGAGTTGTGTTAGGCCCTTCGACATCCTTTGTCAATTTGGCCCAGATCGGTTCAGATTTGGATATAGCTGCCATATAGACCGATCCTCCGATTTATGGTGTTAGGCCCATAAAAGCCACATTTATTACCCGATTTTGCTGAAATTTTGGACAGTGAGTTGCGTTAGGCCCCTCGACATCTTTCTTCAATTTGGCCCAGATCGGTTCAGATTTGGATATAGCTGCTATATAGACCGATTTCTTGATTTAAGGTTTTGGGCCCATAAAATGCTCATTTATTGTCCATTTCGCCGAAATTTGGGACAGTGAGTTAAGTTAAGCTCCTTGACATACATCTGCAATATCGCACAGATCGGTCCAAATTTAGATATAGCTGCCATATAGACCGATATCTAGGTTTTAGGTTTTGGGGCCATAAAGACGCATTTATTGTCCGATGTCGCTGAAATTTGAGACAGTGAGTTTAGTTAGGCTCTTCGACGTCCTTCTTCAATTTTGCCCAGATCGATCCAGATTTGAATATAGCTGCCATGTAGACCGATCTCTCGATTTAAAGTCTTTGCCCCATAAAAAGCGCATTTATAATCCAATTTCACTGAAATTTTACATAGTAACTTATGTTAGGCTTTTCAACATCCGTGTCGTATATGGTTCAGATCGGTTAATTTTTAGATATAGCTACTGTACTTATTAGTATTTGGTCCAAATCGAAACATGTTTTGATATAACTGATATGGGTCATAAGGTATGAAATTTTCACCGAATTTTGATGAAAGGTGGTTTATATATATACCCGAGGTGGTGGGTATCCAAAGTTCGGCCCGGCCGAACTTAACGCCTTTTTACTTGTTTTCGTTCTTTTTGGAAATTTGCATGTGGTTGATGAATGCAGTGTTGCAATATTGTTGTTTCATTAGTCAGCCAGAAAAGTAAAAAATTGCAGCTTTTATTTGCAAATACACTCGCTGAAGACAACACGTATTCGATTTGTTTGCCGGCCTTGTTAATTTGATGCATGATTGATGGGCAAAGTGGCAAGTTAAATGTTTTTTGGGCACAAAACTCCTTTCTGGTAGAATTTGACTGTGTAGTAAATTTTAACCAATGATCAATAGGCAATATAATTTGAAGCGGAATGTTTCATATCCAAACCCACCACTTCATGAATTTAAAAATATTGTTATGTACTTAAATGAGGTATGTCATTAGTTTAAGCGAAATCGGGTAAAAATTGAAGCTTTAATGGCCTTCAGACCCTTTATCGCGAAATCGGTCTATATGGCAGCTTTATCTATATATAGTCTGATCTTTACCATATTTAGGTCCTATGTTGGGTGGCCTTAAACTACTCATGGTTTCAAATTTCAGCGAAATCGGGTAATAAATAAAGCTTTTATGCTTCAGACCCTTTATTGGCAGATCGGTCTATATGGCAGCTACATCTTAATAAAGTCCGATCTGAACCATACTTAGGTCAGATGTCGGGAGGCTTAAAATAGCCCTCTGTTTCAAATTTCAGCGAAATTGGATAATAAACAAAGCTTGTATGGGCTTCAGATCCTTTATCGGGAGATCGGTTTATATGACAGCTATATATAAATATAGTCCGATCTAAACCATATTAAGGTCAGATGTCAGGAGGCTTAAAATAACTCACAGTTTAAAATTTCAGCGAAATCGGGTAATAAATGAAGCTTTTATGGGCTTCAGACCCTTTATCGGCAGATCGGTCTATATGGCAGCTATATCTAAATAATGTCCGATCTGAACGATTTTTGGGTCAAATGTCGGGAAGTCTTAAGCTACTCACCGTTTCAAATTTCAGTGAAATCGGATAAAAAATAAAACATTTATGGGCATTAGACCCTTTATCGAAAAATCGGTCTACATAGCAGCTATATCCAAATATGGTCCGATTTGGCCCATTCCAGAACTTAACCAGCGCGCATCAAAGAGATGTATCTGTACCAAATTTCAGCTCAATATTGCAATTTGTGAAGGCTGTAGAGTGATTACAACAGATGGACGGACAGACGGATAGTCGGATAGACGGATAGTCGGATAGACGGATAGTCGGATAGACGGATAGTCGGACAGACACACGGACATCGTTAAATCGTCTTAGAACTTTACGACGATCCGAAATAAATATACCTTGTAGGGTCGGAAATTGATTAATGACAAAATGAATATACCCCCTATCCTATGGAGGTGGGTGTAAAAATAGAGATATTGAGCTGAAACTTTGCACTGAATCTTTTTTTGTCCATAAACAGGTCCGAACTTAAACTATATCTTGATATGGCCCCCATATAGACCGATCCGCCCATTTAGGGTCTTAGGCCCATAAAAGCCACATTTATTATCCGATTTTGCTAAAATTTGGCACAGTGAGTTGTGTTAGGCCCTCCGACGTACTTCTTCAATTTTGCCCAGATCGGTCCAAACTTTCATATCTTTCTTTAGATATAAAATTCAATTTGTGTTTGTTTGTTTGTTTCGTATAGACCCAAAAAGGGCTGAACCGATTACTTTGAAATTTTCACAGATTGTGTAGGTTGGTCTGGAAGGAAACACAAGTTATATAATTTTTTGATATGGAGAGGGGGGCGGACCCTCCCCCTTAACCCAAAAGTACTACCCAGAAATAAAAGTGTACCGATCAGGACAATATGGGTTTCAAATGAAAGGTATTCAAGAGCAGGCAACCCCCCAAGTTCTTGGGGGGTTGCCCCAGCCCCAAAACCCCTTAAAATAGGTTTATTTGACGATCATAGCAATATGGGACTCAAATGAAAGGTATTCGGGAGTAGATTACGAATATGGTCAGGAAGTAGGAATTGGCTTTATAATTTTTTGATATAGGGAGGGGGGCGGATCCTCCCCCTTACCCCAAAAGTACCACACCAAAATAAAAGTGTACCGATCAGGACAATATGGGATTCAAATGAAAGGTATTCAAGAGCAGAATACGAATTTCAATATGGGACTCACATAAAAAGTATTCGGGAGTATATTACGAATATGGTCAGGAAGTAGGAATAGGCTTTTTAATTTATTGATGATGAAAGGGGGCGGTAATTGAGTAATTGAGGACATCGCCAACACGTCCCTCCAGTCAGGCTTTAAACGTTGGGTCGCCAATTATCTGTGTGGTCTCCAGTCATTTGTGGAATTTAGGGATAAGAAGTAGAAGCACCGTAGAGTAAAACAGGGAGTTCCCATGGTGGCGTGATATCTCCGGCACTGTTCAACTTCTACCTATTCCCCATTCTACACCCTCCAGACGACACAGACATTGAATCATACGCGGACGATTGTACGATCATGGCATCAGGCCCCGCACCCATTGATGACATCAGCGATAGGTTGAACGTCTATCTCAAAGAACTTGCCTCATATTTCGCTGCAAGAAATCTGAAGATATCCGCAACCAAATCTTCAGCCACATTGTTCACTACAAATACGCGTGAGGTGAATACTGAGCTGACTGTCATGGTCGATGGATAAGTGATTCCGACCATCAAGTGTCCCAAAATACTTGGCGTCACATTTGACAGCTCTTACACATTCTCCCCACATGCCACAGCAATTTGCCATAAAGTCAAAAGCAGAAACAAGGTCCTCAAGTCACTTGCTGGCAGCACTTGGGGTGCAGACAAAGAAACCTTCTTGACCAATTACAAAGCAATTGGCCGGTTTGTGGTAAGCGTCAATGTGGTCTCGTCAACTTTGTGACACGCAGTGGAATAATATTCCGATCTGTCAGAATGCCGTTCTCCGAACTTTGACGGGCTGTCTCCTCAGTTCTCATGTGGATCACTCCCATCAAGATACAAAGATCCTACCAATGCGAAGACATAACTACATGCTGTCTAAGCAAGAGACCATCCAAATCATCATCTTGTGCATAGATATCCACCGCCCAAAAGCCTTAAGGTAGATCTACATGATCTAGAGCGTGAGGTTCAGCGCTACAAGAGCGACCACTAGATCGAGTAATGATATCTGGTCAAATACGCTTCATGTTCCAAATGGTGTGCCCGAAGGCTCAATCTTGGGCCCATTGTTATTCACCATGTACATTAATGATCTGCCCGATGTACCTTTAACATGTAAGATACAAATGTATGCTGATGACGTTCAACTGTATACCTGCACGAAACTGAATGACTTTCAAACATGTATTTCTAATGTAAATAATGATTTGAATTTAATATATTGTTGGGCTGTTAATAATGCCTTACGTTTAAATCCTACCAAATCTAAGCTGATCATCATACACAAAAGAAGTGTAACAATCCCTGACCAAGTTGAAGTAAAGATTGAGAACACGATTGTAAACCGTGTTCAAGCAGCAACAAACTTGGGTTTAACATTCAACTCTACCTTAACTTGGACGAATCATATAAATGCAACTGTGGGAAAAGTTCGTGGTATGCTGCGGAATATGTGGGCAGCTCGTCTGTCAACTCCTTTCGAAATTCGTATGCTTCTTGCTAAATCTTACTTAATCCCAACTCTTCTATATAATTGTGAATTATTTGCAAGTTGCAGTGCTGATGACAATAGGAAAATCAAAGTTGCCTACAATGATATTGCACGATATGTATACAACAGACCACGGTATGACCACATGTCACAATTTGCTTATCAGATTTTTGATCTTTCAGTTGAAAATTTACTAAATGTTAAATGCTTGCAATTACTACATAAGGTTATTTATAACAAAGAACCTGAATATCTTTACAAACACCTACAATTTGCTAGATCAAATCGAGGGCGCAAACTGATTCAACCTAGATTTGAATCTCAAATCACTGAAAGGCAATTTATTGTAAACAGTATTCGTCTCTGGAACACCCTCCCATCATATATACAACTCATAAGCAATGCTATTGAATTCAAAAAGGAGCTACATGATTATTATAAGTAGAAATTGTATGTAGTCTAGTAGTATAAGTTATAATTAATTTATTTATTTATTTTTTTAATAAGCTATAGTTTATAATGGAATTATTTGATGAAACTGCACTGTTGTGAACCAGCACAGTAAAATATAAGATATAATCTTGTTGTGCTTGGTGTTAAATAAATGAAATAAATGAATGAAATGAAATGAGCGGCAGGTCCAGACAACATTCATGCAGACACGATAGAAGATGTGGTAAAAGGCTACCGGGTGAATGTAGTCCTTGGTGAACGACCGCCTCCCATTGCACCTGAAGAAACAAATGGACCGATAAGGGCAATATGGATATCAAATTAAAAGTATGCGGGAGTATATAACGAATTTGGCATACAAATTCATGTCGAAGTACAGGGGGTCACCCCACCCCCACAAAATCACAATCACGGATATAAGGGACTCGGTTTGTTTGTTCCGTATAGATTCAAAAAACGGCAGAACCGATTTTCTCGAAATTTTCGCATATTATGAAGGTTGGTCTCGAAGAAAACAAAGGCTGTATAATTTTTATACCCACCACCGAAGGATGGGTGGTTGGGTGGTGGGTTGTCATTCCGTTTGCAACACATCGAAATATCCATTTCCGACCTTATAAAGTATAAATATTATTGATCAGCGTAAAAATCTAAGACGATCTAGACATGTCCGTCCGTCTGTCCGCCTGTCTGTCCGTCCGTCTGTCCGCCTGTCAATATTATTAAAAATATTGAGGTCAAACTTTGCACAGATTCTTTTTTTTCCATAAGCAGGTTAAGTTCGAAGATGGGCTATAACGGACTATATCTTGCTATAGCCCCCATATAGACCGATCCCCCGATTTAGGGTCTTTGAACCATAAAAGCCACAATTATTATCCGATTTTGCTACAATTTGGGACAATTAGTTGTGTTAGGCCCTTCAATATCCTTCGTCAATTTGGCTCAGATCGGTTCAGATTTGGATATAACTGCCTTATAAACCGATCCTCCGACTTAGGGTCTTAGGCCCATAAAAGCAACATTTTTTATCCGATTTTGCTGAAATTTGAGACAGTAAGTTGTGTTAGGCCCTTTGACATCCTATAGCAATTTGGCTTAGATCGGTCCAGATTTGTATATAACTGTCATATAGACCGATCTCTCGGTTTTAGGCTTTGGGGTCATAAAAGACGGATTTGTTGTCCGATGTCGCTGAAATTTGGGATGGTCAGTTTTTTAG
>NC_081552.1:266227456-266266675 GCF_963082655.1 Stomoxys calcitrans | reverse complement strand
TTTCCGCTAAAGCCTTGCTAAAAAAAAAACACACACAAAAGAAAACGAAAAACGACCAGCTAACGGAAAGCTAACTATCCGCGAAAAAAAAAATCAATTCATTTCAATGTTTTTTATGTGCTTGCGTGTGTGTGTTTGTGTGTTCTACTGTTGCTATACAACAAAATTTCACATTCGTGAATGCATTGCATGTGAATGCCGTGTGTGAGTTTGAGCGTGTGTGTGATTCAACAAATAGCTAAAAACCGTCAAGTGATGACAAAGAAAAGTTTGCAATCGCTTAAAATTGCTAAGAAAACGCGAAATTTGTTAAGATGGTCATAACCTCAAAATAGATCAACCTACCAACCAAACAACCAACAGGCCAACCGACCGACCCCTCCAAAAGTGAGTATAGTTTCGGACAAACAATCCCAAGTTTCCCATGGCTTGGACATACAAAGTGTTACAGGCAAAGAGATGATTTTTGTTGGTGAAATAATGATTACTTAATATCCTCTTGGAATCTTTTTTCCTTTCCATCCAACTTCCTCCTTTCGCCTTCTGCTCCCTTCATATGGGTTTGCTCCGTAGTTTATGGGAGTCCTTAGTCTACTTGCTGGTAATGTTGTTGTTGCTGCTGCCGCTGCTGTTGTCATTGTCGCTCTTGGTGTTGGTGTTAATGTAGTGGTGGTGTATTTTTATGGGCATCAGGGTTGGCACCACAAGGAAAAATAATTTGCATCAAATGGAATTGTAGAGTTCTGGCATGCGATCACATTTCTAAGTTCAAATATAGAGTGGCATGCGATCAAGTTTCCCAGCGCAGAACGGATAGACTTTCTCGAAATGATCAAGGCCAATCAAGGTCAATCAACTTTTGCTTCCACTTGTAACACGGTTTGGAGACTTCACATAGAGAGGGCCGCACTTTATCACCATGAGATGGGCCTACACTACATTTTTAATAACGTTTGCAAATTTTTCCATGAACATTCGCTTAAGGAACAGGATTGACCCTGATCTTCTCTCATATCAGTGAGTGCTGTCAAATTAAATCTCAATGATAAACAGGGTATTATAGATTTGTGCATTTGTTTGCAACGCTATGAAGGAAAAGAGCTGGACCCATCGATAAGTATACGGATCGGCTTAGAATCACTTCCTGATTCGGTTTAGCTATGTCCGTCTGTCTGTCTGTCCATGTATTCTTGTAATCAAGGTACAGCTCGCACTTGTTGTCCGATTTTCACAACATCGCTGCATCGTCTTTTTTTGGTCCAAGGGCGAACGCTATTGATTTGGAAAAAAATCGGTCCAGATTTAGATATAGCTCCCATATATATCTTTCATCCGATATGTCCTTTTAAAGCTGTAGGAGCCACAATTTTGGAGCGATCTCTACCAAATTTGACACGAAGTGCTTCTTGTGACGTCCCAATACGTGTGCAAAGTTTCATCATAATCGGATCAGATTTATATATAGCTCCCATATATATTTTTCATCCGATATGGACTTTTAAGGCGGTAGAAGCCACAAAAAATTTTCATGAGATGGTTTTTATAGCCGAGTACGAACATCGTGCTGCAGTGCTACTCCTCCTTTGAAACATGTTCTTGCAAGGCAGAGTACCTTTAAAATGTGGTCTGTGTTAAGAGAGGATAACCACTGCTGAAAATTTTTTCTGATGTTCTTGCCAGGATTCGAATCCAGGCTTTCAGCGGACAAGCTAATCTCTGCGCTACGATGGCCCTCAAATCCAAAGTAGCATCAGTTCATCAATATTACCACTCTTACTCAACTCCAAATACTTATATCGTCAAAAATTTCCACCTGGGGAATTTGTATGGAGTTGGGCCTGTACATAGTTTTGGTCTAATATTTATATCATAATTGCAAATACCTTCAATTAGAACCCAAAGTTGTTCCAAAAGTTCAACACATTCACTAGAGAGGAGTTTTCCATCGTTTGTTACCTAGCTGTTTTTAATGTTTCTTATTCAAAGAACAGCATAGCAAAGAACTTGATGGGCTGGTGGCATCATTGGACAGTACTTCTTCAAAGATAATGCGAAACGTAACGTAACTGTGAACGGTGAGCGCTACCGTGAGATGACATTTTTATACCCACCACCAAAGAATAAGGGTATATTCATCTTGTCATTCCGTTTGCAACACATCGAAATATCCATATATCCATCCTATAAAGTATAGATATTCTTGATCAGCGTAAAAATCTAAGACCATCCAGCCATGTCCGTCCGTCTGTCTGTTAAAATCACACTACAGTCTTTAAAAACAGAGATATTAAGCTGAAACTTTGCACAGATTCTTTTTTTGTCGATAAGTAGGTTAAGTTCGAAGATGGGCTATATCAGACTATATCTTGATATAGCCCCCATATAGACCGATCCGCCGATTTAGGGACTTAGGCCCATAAAAGTCACATTTATTATCAGATTTTGCTGAAATTTGGGATAGTGAGTTGTGTAAGGCACTTCGACATCCTTCGTCGATTTGGCTCAGATCGGTCCAGATTTGGATATAGCTGCCAAATAGACCAATCTGTCGATTTAGGGTTTTAGGCCCATAAAAGCCAAATTTATTATCAGATTTTGCTGAAATTTAGGACAGTGAGTTGTGCTAGGCCCTTCGACATCCTTCTTCAATTTGGCTTAGATCGGGACAGATCATATAGACCGGTCCTCCGATTTACGGTATAAGGCACGTAAAAGGCGCATTTATTGTCCAATGTCGCCAAAACTTTAGACAGTGAGTTGTGTTAGGCCCTTCGGCATCCTCCGTCAATTTGGCCCAGATCAGTCCAGATTTGGATATAGCTGCTATAAACACAGTTCTGCCAATTAAGAGTCTTAGGCCCATAAAAGGTGCATTTATTGTCCAATGTCGTCAAAATTCGGGACAGTGAGTTAAGTTATGCCCCTCGATATACTTATTTAATATGGCACAGATCGGTTCAGATTTGGATATAGCTGCCATATAGATCGATCTGCCGATTTAGGGTCTTAAGCCCATAAAAGCCATATTTATTATCCGATTTTGTTGAAATTCGGGACAGTGAGTTGCATTAGGCCCTTCGACATCCCTCTTCAATTTGACTCAGATCGGTCCAGATTTGGATCTCCCGATTTAAGGTTTGGGCCCATAAAAGGATCATTTATTGTCCGATGTCGCCGAAATTTGGGACAGTGAGTTAAGATAAGCCCCTCGATATACTTACTTAATATGGCACAGATCTGCTCAGATTTGGATATAGCTGTCATATAGACCGATCTGCCGATTTAGGGTCTTAGGCGCATAAAAGCCACATTTATTATCCGATTTTATTGAAATTTGGTGCAATGAGTTGCGTATGGCCCTTCAACATCCTTCGCCAATTTGGCCCAGATCGGTCCAGATTTGGATTTTGCTGCCATATAGACCGATCCGCCGATTTGAGGTTTGGGCCCATAAAAGGCGCATTTATTGTCCGATTTCGCCGAAATTCGGGTCGGTGAGTTGTGTTAGGCCCTTCGACATCCCTCTTGAATTTGGCTCAGATCGATTCAAATTTGGATATAGCTGCCATATAGACCGATCTCTCGATTTAAGGTTTTGGGCCCATAAAAGGCGCATTTATTGTCCTAAGTCGCCAAAATTTGAGACAGTGAGTTAAGATAAGCCCCCCGATATACTTATATAATATGGCACAGATCGGTTCAGATTTGGATATAGCTGCCATATAGATCGATCTCTCGATTTAAGGTCTGCCGCCCATAAAAGTCGAATTTATTATCCGATTTCGCCGAAATTTGGGACAGTGAGTTGTGTTAGGACCTACGACGTCCTTCTTGAATTTGGCCCAGATCGGTCCAGATTTGGATATAGCAGCCATATAGACCGATCTGCCGATTTGAGGTTTTGAGCCCATGAAAGTCCCATTTATTGTCCGATTTCGCCGAAATTCGGGACAGTGAGTTGTGTTAGGACCTTCGACATCCTTCTTCAATTTGGCCAAGATCGGTTCAGACTTGAATATAGCTGCCATATAGACCCCATAAAAGACGCGTTTATAATCCGATGTCACTGAAATTTGACAAGTAGCTAATGTTATGCTTTTCGACATCCATGTCGTATATGGTTCAGATCGGTTTAGTTTTAGATATAGCTACTAAAAAGTCCAATATTTTGTTATACTCAATTGAATAATGACTTATACTTATTAGTATCTGGTTCAAATCGGAACATATTTCAATATAGCTGCTATGGGGCTTAAGGTTTGCATTTTTCACCGGATTTTGACGAAAGGTGGTTTACATATATACCCGAGGTGGTGGGTATCCAAAGTTCGGCCCGGCCGAACTTAGCGCCTTTTTACTTATTTTTCTCAAAATGCAAGAGCTTGACTTGCATTACATGTGGTTTCAACAAGACGGTGTCACATGCCTCACAGCACGCGCATTAATGAACGTATTAAGAGGGGAGTTCTGTGAACATTTTATTTTACTTTCGGGACCGGTCAATTAACCAACTAGATCGTGCTATTTAACGCCTTTGAACTTTTTTGTGAGGCTATGGTAAAGTTCATGTCTATAAAGATAAGCTCGCTTCAATTAACGCATTGGAAGACAACTTTAAAGCATTTATTCGTGAGATACCGGCCGAAATGTTGGAAAGAATATGCCAAAATTGGACCAAGCGGATGGACCATTTGAGGTGCAGTCCCGATCAACATTTACATGAAATAATCTTCAAACATTAAGTTAAATGGTCACAAATAAAGATTTCATGCATTTTTCTGAATTTTTATACCCTCCACCATAATATGGGGGGTATACTAATTTCGTCATTCTGTTTGTAACTACTCGAAATATTCGTCTGAGACCCCATAAAGAATATATATTCTTGATCGTCGTGACATTTTATGTCGATCTAGCCATGTCCGTCCGTCTGTCCGTCCGTCCGTCCGTCCGTCTGTCTGTCGAAAGCACGCTAACTTTCGAAGGAGTAAAGCTAGCTGCTTGAAATTTTGCACAAATACTTCGTATTAGTGTAGGTCGGTTGGTATTGTAAATGGGCCATATCGGTCCATGTTTTGATATAGCTGCCATATAAACCGATCTTGGGTCTTGACTTCTTGAGCCTATAGCTTGCGCAATTCTTATCCGATCTGAATGAAATTTTGCACGACGTGTTTTGCTATGATATCCAACAACTGTGCCAAGTATGGTTGAAATCGGTTCATAACCTGATATAGCTGCCATATAAACCGATCTTGGGTCTTGACTTCTTGAGCCTCTAGCTTGCGCAATTCTTATCCGATCTGAATGAAATTTTGCACGACGTGTTTTCTTACGATATCCAACAACTGTGCCTAGTATGGTTCAAATCGGTCCATAACCTGATATAGCTGCCATATAAACCGATCTGGGGTCTTGACTTCTTGAGCCTCTAGAGTGCGCACTTCTTATCCGATTGAAATGAAATTTTACACAACGTGTTTTGTTATCATATCCAACAACTGTGCCAAGTATGGTTCAAATCGGTCCATAACCTGATATAGCTGCCATATAAACCGATATTGGGTCTTGACTTCTTGAGCCTCTAGAGTACGCAATTCTTATCCGATTGGAATGGAATTTCGCACGACGTGTTTTGTTATTATACCCAACAACTGTGCCAAGTATGGTTTAAATCGGTTAATAACCCGATATAGCTGCCATATAAACCGATCTTGGGTCTTGACTTCTTGAGCCTCTAGAGGGCACAATTCTTATCCGATTTGAATGAATTTTTGCACGAAGTATTTCGTTATGATATCCAACAACTGTGGCAAGTATGGTTCAAATCGGTCCATAACCTGATATAGCTGTCATATAAACAGATCTGGGGATTTGACTTCTTGAGCTTCTAGAGGGCGCAATTCCTATCCGATTCGGCTGAAATTTTGCATGACGTATTTTATTTTTACTTTCAACAACTGTGTCAAATGAGGTTCAAATCGGTTCATAACCTGATATAGCTGCCATATAAACCGATCTGAGATCTTGACTTCTTGACCCCTAGAGGTCGCAATTATTATCCGATATGCCTGAAATTTTGTACGATGGATCCTCTCATGACCATTAACAAACGTGTTTATTATCGTCTGAATCGGTCTATAGCCCGATACAGATCCCATATAAATCGTTCTCTCTATTTTACTTCGTGAGCCCCAATGGGCGCAATTCTTATACGAATTGGCTGAAATTTTACACAGGTCTCCAACATATAAATTAATTGTGGTCCGAACTGGACCATATCTTGATATCGTTTTAATAGCAGAGCAACTCTTTTCTTTTATCCTTTTTTGCCTAAGAAGAGATGCCGGGAAAAGAACTCGACAAATGCGATCCATGGTGGAGGGTATATAAGATTCGGCCCGGCCGAACTTAGCACGCTTTTACTTGTTTTTTTTTACTTGTCTTTAGCTCTTGAAAAATAGCCCTTATAAAGTTAGACAAGCATGTGCTGTTTTCAAAAACACTTTGACTGGCATGGTGGATCGCGATTTCTCATATGCCACGTATCTTCATCAGAAAGAACCAGAACACCAGAAAGAAAGTCGAAAATAGGGCGGATACCGTAATACCCTACACCTACTTTACAATTATAAAAACGGGCAATATATATGTATATGAGAGCTATAGCTAAACCGACTTTCAAACAGATCGTTTGAAAATTTTTGTTACTTCGGCATATATAAGTGCAAATCCGGCGATAAATATGTATGGGTGCTACATCCAAATTTGAACCGATTTTGATGAAATTTCGCAAGCAGTAACATAGCTGTCCGTACAAAATTTTGTGCAGATCAGTTGAAAATTGTAGCTACTACGGCCATTTAAGTGCAAATCAGGCGATAAATATACATGGGAGCTATATTAAAATCTGAACCGATTTTGATAAAATTTTGCAGATATGTTAAGATCAGTAACAAAACATTCCGTGCCAAATTTTGTGCAGATCGGTTGAAAATTTTAGCTGCTAAGGCCATTTTAGTGCAAATCGGGTGATATATATATATATGGAAGCTATATCTAAATCTGAACTGATTTTGATGAAAACGTGCAGATATATTAAGATCATATATAGATATAGTAAGATCATTTAGATTTGTTACAAAAGGAATGTCAAAACTTATTGACCCGAATCCCGTAGCAGCAAGAAATGAAGGGAGTAAGTTAAAGCATTATATTTGAAGACAAATCTATCCGACCATTCCATTTAACTTTGGCAACCCTGCTAAGCATAGCGGGTAGTTCGGCAAAAGGCGCTTAAACGACACACAACAACAAAATCACAGCACGAATTGTTGTTGACATGAAATCAGCACTCGTGTGCTACAACAAATAACATCGTCTAGCCTCGTTCTTTTTTTTCAGGAAAGCCTTTCGCCGAAAAGGCTCAAACATCCGCAAAATATTGAAATGAAAGCAGAGCTAGTATTAATTAATTATTTTGCTAATGTTCTTTAAAAAAAAAAATAGAAATAAATTTTCAAAGAACAATTAGCAAAAAAAGTGGTGAATATCGTATTACAAATTAAATAGAAAACAATTAAACATTTTCCTCTCTGTTAGTCTGCTATTCTCATTCAAGGTTTAGCAAAGCCATCTCGGAAAGGCCTCTCTCTCTCAAAAATAGTGCAAACTTACTCTCCCAAGTTTGTCTATCACACACACACACACACACTACAAGTGGCAAATGAATGTGTAACAAAACAATCATACTAGGTTTGAGAGTCTTCCTCTTCTTCGTTTTGGTGTTCTCTTGTTGTTACCTTTCGTTGCTTGCTTTCGTTCGTTCGTTCGTTAGTTCATTCGTTTTAATAACACACTTGTTTGCTCTACTTCAGTGCACAACAATAAACAAATAAGGCTGCCAGCCAGTCAGTGTTGCCATACCAAACATACGGCCTTACAACATAAGACAGGGAGACCAAAAGCAACAACCGCCACAACAGAAATAACAGTTATTGTCGTATATGTATGTTTGTTCTTCCATCATCTCCCCCCGGGACGTTTGCACGAAAAACAAGTTAAAATTCCTAAAGAAATCTCATTTTTGGACAACGACAACCTTTAATTATCACATGACGTGAAATGTACAATTATTTCTGCCAAGGTGTGTGTGTGTGTGCGTGTAAGTGCGCGCGTGGGGCGGGAGAAATATGAATTTTTCACATCCTGAATACTCGATGGGAGCTGTGGGGGGGCGGGGGGTGGACAAGAGGAAGGTTAAATGCGTGAGGGCGTTCAAATGTGAACATTGGCATCACACGGAGAGTACGGTTGTATGTGTCCGCATTAAATATTAAATGAATTACGTATTGTTTCGTGTTGCTCAGAATGCCATTTAATTTAAAGTCAAACCTCTGCGTATAAACTCATCAGCATTGTTTGCATAGGATTTTTTCCATTCAGCACAGTGCATTGAAGGATGAATGCCGGTGAAGAAATTTCATCAATTGAAAATTGAAAATGATGCTTGTGCATCATTACCCACATTATCATATCCACTCACACTAATGTGTGGATATGACTCCTACAGAGCATGTCCACCTGTGATGATAAACAGCTGGGTTCATAAGCTGGTGAGAGTATGGAAACAATTTTTCTGTGGTATAATGCTTTTTCTAATGTTGCCGGTTTTGATACATTAATGCTACACCTAATGTCTCTGGACATTGCCGCGAGACAAATTGCTGCGACTATTGCTGTGGGGCTAAGTTAACCTTCTCTTGGTCATGTTGCGGCTACAGACACTGTGCTCCCCTTCATACAATGTCCGATGTTCCAGTCAGTGTAGATTAAACCCTGCCTGAAAAGTACTGAACCACTATTCCTGATATAACCGTTTGGAACTACGATAACCCTGATAATAGAAGTTACATAGACTTCTAAACGGATGGTTCCAAACTAGAGCTTTGGGGTGTACTCTGAAAAACTAGAACTGGTTGTTGTTGTTGTAGCAGTGTGTTGTACACTGAGGCGGCAGACCTTGCCAATGAAGGAATCCATCGGGTCAATCCGGTACGTACAACCGGCTGCCATGGGATTGACTAGAACTGATCACATCGAGAAGTTTATCCTACCTCTGCAGTGTGTATCAAGCAGAGATCCTTGCAATAAAAGATGTGTTGGCATGGACAAGATATAATGTCATAACGACAACTGGCATAAATATCTTCTCTGACAGCCAGGCAGCGTTCAAGTTCCTGGAGAACGTATTTCTGAATTCAAAAACCACCCTCGACTGTCATAGATCTCTCAACGAGATGGCCGAACAGTTCAATATTCACCTGTTCTGGGTGCCGGGCCACCGAGCTTGCATGACTGGCAACTACCTTACACAATCGAGGGCAACTGGAATCTGTTGGTATGCCTCTAGCGACATGTAAGCTAGATCTTCAGGATCAAGGCAACGAATCATAGATCTCTATCCACTCCAAATTTTTACAAATACTTCATGTAGGCCAGTTGAGGTTGTACATAAGCCAAATCGATTAATTTTAAGACGTAGCTCCAATGTGATTCGATCGCCTGTGATCTGTGATCCATGGGTAATTATTGGGCTTTTATTATTATCTGTTAATTATACCCTCCACCATAGGATGGGGGTATACTAATTTCGTCATTCTCTTTGTAACACCTCGAAATATGCGTCTAAGACCCCACAAAGTCGATCTTGTCATGTCCGTCCGTCGGTCTGTCTGTCGAAAGCACGCTAACTTTCAAAGGAGTAAAGCTAGCCGCTTAAAATTTTGCACAAATACTTTTTATTAGTGTAGGTCGGTTGGGATTGCAAATTGGCCTAATTGGTCCATTTTTTGATATAGCTGCCATATAAACTGATCTTGTATCTAGAGTTCCTGATCCGCTTGAGGGCGTAGTTTTCATCCGACTGGGCTTAAATTTTGAATGAAGTGTTTTAGTATCACCTCCAACAACTGTGCTTAGTATGGTTCAAATAGGTTCATATTTTTATATAGCTGCCATATAAACCGATCTTGGGTCTTGACTTCTTGAGCCTTTAGAGGGCGCAATTCCTATCCGATTTAAATGAAATTTTACACGAAGAGTTTTGTTATGATATCCACACAATTCCTGTGTGCCAAGTATAGTTCAAATCGGTTCATAACCTGATAAAGCTGCCATATGAGTCGATCTTGGGTCTTGACTTCTTGAGCCTCTAGAGGGCGCAATTCTCATCCGATTGGAATAAAATTTTGCAGGACATATTTTGCTATAATATCCAACAACTGTGCCAAGTATAGTTCAAATCGGTTCATAACCTGATAAAGCTGCCATATAAGCTGGGTCTTGACTTCTTGAGCCTCTAGAGGCCGCAATTCTCATCCGATTGGAATAAAATTTTGCATGACATATTTTGTTATGATATCCAACAACTGTGCCAAGTATAGTTCAAATCGGTCTATAACCTGATATAGCTGTCATATAAACCGATCTTGGGTCTTGTCTTCTTGAGCCTCTAGAGGGCGCAATTCTTTTCCGATTTCAATGAATTTTTGCACGAAGTATTTTGTTATGATATCCAACAACTGTACTAAGTATGGCGCAAATCGGTACATAACCTGATATAGCTGCCATATAAACCCAACTGGGACCTTTACTTCTTGAGCCTCTAGAGGGCGCACTTCTCATCCGATTTGGCTGAAATTTAGTACAACGGTTTTTCTCATGACCTTCAACATACGTGTCTAATATGGTCTGAATCGATTCATAGCTTGATACAGCTCCCATATAAACCTATCTCCCGATTGTGCTTCTAGAACCCCTACAAGACGCAATTCTTATCCAAATGAACTGAAATATTACACAATGACTTCCACAATGTTCAGCATTCATTTATGGTCCGAACCGGACTATTACTTGATATAGCTCCAATAGCACAGCAGTTCCTACTCAATATTCTTTGTTTGCCTAAAAAGAGATACCCCGCATAGAACTCGAGAAATGCGATCCATGGTGGAGGGTATATAACATTCAGCCCTGCTGAACTTAGCACGCTTTTACATGTTACCGCTAATCTTTTCGCTTCTGGCTTGGACTTTTGCAACGCACTGTAATATCGTTGTTATTTACACCTTTAGCCAACAAGCAAATGTTCAAACACAATCCTTAGTATACTCGACGTACATGCTCAAAATATTCTGACAGGTGGCCACAAAGCAGGGAATTATACAACGGTCACACACACACACATACACACTGACATGTTCATATGCTCACACATACATACTCTACGTGTCCATTCACAACACAAGAAGGAGGAAATAATAACGGTTAAGGCAAATTGCTGTTGCTTTGGCTATTTGCTGCTGGCACATTTGTATTGGTACTAGAGCTGGAGCAGAGGCAGGTAACACTTGATGTTGTCCAGAACTGTTGCTGTGTATGTAGCATGTTGTGGAGGGTGGAGGGCTGGCTGAATGGGCTGGCTTACTTGTAGGCTAGCATTCGTTCATTCATTCATTGTGTATTACTGTTAATGTTAGGGCGGCTTCGTTAAAAATTCAATTAAAACTTCTATGGTTAAACAACATCCACATCCACCTCGATGTCCACATACCCATTCACATCATTCATTCACCTGCAACAACGCCACTGCTAAAGCTAAAGCACACGCTACAAAGTCATAAGAAATTATTTCAATCGTTTCACCACAGCTCACCATTCTTCACTTCAGTTACGTCTCGTACTCAATGTTAAGCCAGGACTGCGTGCAGTAAAATGAATGAATCTCAACAGTTGTTGGCCTTCTTCAGTATTTTTGGCCATTTCATATTCGAGTAGAGATGGAATATCTGTCTGAATGTCCATTTTATCACAATTCCTGTGATTAATTATGCAAAAGGTGTAAATAATCATCAAGGATTAGTTTTATACGCACGATGACATTTAAATCCATTTTTGCCAAATTATCTTGGATCAGAAAGAATTTAAGATAGACAAATGAATTATAGAAAGAGGCCTTAGCAAGGCGATAATAATACGTTAATTAAATGTTAACAAAAGGTTAGCGAATAACAAAATCTCAGAAAACTCCAGAAAACAGAGTGAAATAGGGAGATCGGTTTATAGGGGAGCTGAGTTTGGCTATAAATCGATTCATGCCATATTCGACAAGTATGTTAAAGGTCATGGGAGAAGCCGCCCTTTAGAGGCCCAAGAAGTCAAGATCCCAGATCGGTTTATATGGCAGCTATATCAGGTTATGGACCGATTTGAACTATTCTTAGCACAGTTGTTGAAAATCATAACAAAACACCTCATGCAAAATTTTAGCTAAATCGGATAATAATTGCGCCCCCTAGTGGTTCAAGAAGTCAAGGCCCTAGATCGGTTTATATGGCAGCTATATCAGGTTATAGACCGATTTTAACCATTCTTTATACAGTTGTTGGAAGTCATAACAAAACACCTCAAGCAAAATTTCAGCCAAATCGGATAATAATTGTGTCGTCTAGAGGCTCAAGAAGTCAAGACCCCAGATCGGTTTATATGGCAGCTATATCAGGTTATGGACCGATTTAAACAATACTTAGCACAGTTGTTGGAAGTCATAGCGAAACACGTCGTGCAAAATTTCATTCCAATCGGATAAGAATTGCGCCATCTAGAGGCTCAAGAAGTCAAGACTCTAGATCGGTTTATATGACAGCTATATTAAAACGTGGACCGATATAGCCCATTTAAAATCCCTACCGACCTACACTAATAAGAAGTATTTGTGCAAAATTTCAAGTGAATAGCTTAACACCTTCGAAAATTAGCGTGTTGTCGACGGACAGACGGACGGACAGACGGACGGACGGACGGACGGACAGACGGACGGACGGACAGACGGACAGACGGACGGACGGACGGACAGACGGACGGACGGACGGACGGACAGACGGACGGACGGACAGATGGACTGACGGACAGACGGACGGACGGACGGACAGACAGACAGACGGACGGACAGACGGACGGACAGAAAGACGAACGGACAGACGGACGAACGGACAGACGGACGGACGGACAGACGGACAGACGGACGGACAGAAAGACGGACGGACAGACGGACGGACGGACAGACGGACAGACAGACGGACGGACGGACAGACGGACGGACTAGAAGCTCAAGAAGTCAAGACCCAAGATAGGTTTTTATGGTAGCTATATCAAAACATGGGGCGATATTACCCATTTACGATCCGAACCGACCTATTCTAATAAGAAGTATTTGTGCAAAATTTCAAGCGGCTAGCTTTACTCCTTCTTCTCGGAAGCTTGGAGAGCACAATATGAACTGCAAATTGCAGTAGCCACAGAGGAAACTAACTTACTTTGCATCGGTGTAGCATAAATAAACACTGGATGTGGAGAAAATGAATCGCAAGAGTCTAGATTCTGATAGAAATCTAGGCGACGCATTACAGAGTTCAGAATGGTTGCGGTTGGAGCAGTTGGAAGAGAGATTTAAGATAGTAAGGGATTTGGAAGAATGCTAACCTCCACCACTAATTTCGTCAGTCAGCTTGTCACACATCGAAATATTGATCTGAGACCCAACAAAGTACATACATTCTTGATCGTTTCACCATTCTAAATCGATTTAACCATGTCCGTTCGTCTGTCGAAAACACACAAACTTTCATGGGAATAAATCAAGCTCTCAAAATTTGGCGCCAATACTTCCTATAATTGTGAAGGGATTTGATTTGACTTAGAATTACTGTGCCAAGTATGGTCTAAGTCAATTCAGAACCTTATATAGCTCCCATATAAACCGATATGGCTAAAATTTTGCACAACGACTTCTTCTATGATCTTTACCAAACATGTTAAATATGATCCGAATCGGTCAATGACCCGTTTGAAAACTTAGGGTCTATAATGGCACGCGTCTAACAAACTCATTCACTATCTGCTTCATTCAGGGAACTTAGGTCCATTGTTTCGCCTCCGAGAGATTCATAAAGCGCAGAAGAACACTGATAAAATTTACGTCAGTACAATGCCAGACTTTAGAATGAAGATTAGAAGCCAATATGCATGACAAAACGGACAGGAGGTCTGGAGAAGTTCCCTCCAAAATGTCATTATAAGCTCTAGTAGCCAAGAGTGGCGTAAGAACTATTGCATGAAGTTAATTTAGGCAGAACAAGTAAAAAGGCGTTAAGTTCGGCCGGGCCGAACTTTGGATACCCACCACCTCGGGTATATATGTAAACCACCTTTCATCAAAATTCGGTGAAAATTTCATACCTTATGACCCATATCAGTTATATCAAAACATGTTCCGATTTGGACCAAATACTAATAAGTACAGTAGCTATATCTAACAAGTAAAAGCGTGCTAAGTTCGGCCGGGCCGAATCTTATATACCCTCCACCATGGATCGCATTTGTCGACTTCTTTTCCCGGCATCTCTTCTTAGGCAAAAACGGATATAAGAAAAGAGTTGCTCTGCTATTAAAACGATATCAAGATATGGTCCGGTTCGGACCACAATTAAATTATATGTTGGAGACCTGTGTAAAATTTCAGCCAATTCGTATAAGAATTGCGCCCATTGGGGCTCACGAAGTAAAATAGAGAGAACGATTTATATGGGATCTGTATCGGGCTATAGACCGATTCAGACTATAATAAAAACGTTTGTTGATGGTCATGAGAGGATCCATCGTACAAAATTTCAGGCATATCGGATAATAATTGCGACCTCTAGAAGCTCAAGAAGTCAAATCCCCAGATCTGTTTATATGACAGCTATATCAGGTTATGAACCGATTTGAACCATACTTAGCACAGTTGTTAGATATCATAACGAAATACTTCGTGCAAAAATTCATTCAAATCGGATAAGAATTGCGCACTCTAGAGGCTCAAGAAGTCAAGACCCAAGATCGATTTATATGGCAGCTATATCTGGTTATGGACCGATGTGAACCATACTTGGCACAGCTGTTGGATATCATAACAAAACACGTTGTGCAAAATTTCATTCTGATCGGATAAGAATTGCGCACGCTAGAGGCTCAAGAAGTCAAGACCCAAGATCGGTTTATATGGCAGCTATATCAGGTTATGGACCGATTTGAACTATACTTGACACAGTTGTTGGATATCATAACAAAACACGTCGTGCAAAATTTCATTCCAATCGGATAAGAATTGCGCACTCTAGAGGCTCAAGAAGTCAAGACCCAAGATCGGTTTATATGGCAGCTATATCAAAACATGGACCGATATGGCCCATTTACAATACCAACCGACCTACACTAATAAGAAGTATTTGTGCAAAATTTCAAGCGGCTAGCTTTACTCCTTCGGAAGTTAGCGTGCTTTCGACAGACAGACGGACGGACGGACGGACGGACGGACGGACGGACGGACGGACGGACAGACGGACGGACATGGCTAGATCGTCATAAAATTTCACGACGATCAAGAATATATATACTTTATGGGGTCTCAGACGAATATTTCGAGTAGTTACAAACAGAATGACGAAATTAGTATACCCCCCATCTTATGGTGGAGGGTATAAAAATTAACCGATCTGAACCATATACGACACGGATGTTGAAAAGCCTAACATAAGTTACTATGTAAAATTTCAGTGAAATTGGATTATAAATGCGCTTTTTATGGGGCAAAGACTTTAAATCGAGAGATCGGTCTACATGACAGCTATATTCAAATCTGGCTCGATCTGGGCAAAATTGAAGAAGGACGTCGAAGAGCCTAACTGAACTCACTGGTTCAAATTTCAGCGACATCGGACAATAAATGCGTCTTTATGACCCCAAAACCTAAAACCTAGATATCGGTCTATATGGCAGCTATATCTAAATTTGGACCGATCTGTGTGATATTGAAGATGTATGTCAAGGAGCTTAACTTAACTCACTGTCCCAAATTTCGGCGACATGGACAATAAATGAGCATTTTATGGGCCCAAAACCTTAAATCAAGAAATCGGTCTATATAGCAGCTATATCCAAATCTGAACCGATCTGGGCCAAATTGACAAAGGATGTCGAAGGGCCTAACAAAACTCACTGTCCAAATTTCAACAAAATCGGGTAATAAATGTGGCTTTTATGGGCCTAACACCATAAATCGGAGGATCGGTCTATATGGCAGCTATATCCAAATCTGGACCGATCTGAGCCAAATTGACGAAGGATGTCGAAGGGCCTAACAAAACTCACTGTCCCGAATTTCAGCAAAATCGAATAATAAATGTGGCTTTTATGGGCCTAAGACCCTAAATCGGCGGATCGGTCTATATGGGGGCTATATGAAGATATAGTCCGATATAGCCCATCTTCGAACTTATAGCCCATCTTCGAACTGCTTATGGACAAAAAAAGAATCTGTGCAAAATTTCAGCTCAATATCTCAATTTTTAAAGACTGTAGCGTGATTTCAACAGACAGACGGACAGACGGACAGACGGACGGACATGTCTAGATCGTCTTAGATTTTTACGCTGATCAAGAATATATATACTTTATAGGGTCGGAAATGGATATTTCGATGTGTTGCAAACGGAATGACAAAATGAATATACCCCCATCATTCGGTGGTGGGTATAAAAATAGGTGTTTGTGTAGCCATTAACTCATAATGGGTGCTCAACCGACTCCTCCTCATCAACACAAATCAAGCTTAGGTCCGCCATGTGTCCAGCGCAAGATCAAAGTCCTGACAATGGCTTTTCGGGACTTTCACTAGTGAGAGCAACAGCTCCATCACTTCTAGGAGAGGTCACCTGCACATACCAAGTTACCTAATATTGGTGAATAGTACCAGCTAGATCATTCGGGGGTTTACGTCAAGCCCATTGGTTCATTTGACAGCACATTATATGCACTCCGAACGGCCACACACCATGATGACAATGTCATCCTCGTAGCCAACAAACTTTAATCGTCCTTTTCAAATGACCTGATAAGCCCACAGAAATCCAAGGGCCAAAATAGGGGGTACAAAAACCCTCCTTGTGTTAAGTGAGCTTTTACCACAATCTTTCTATTTGAGCCATACGTTTATTATCCCGCCTATCGACATTAGCATTCACTTGGTAGCTACCAACTGCTACAATAACCTAGTGAAAACTTTTTAAACATGCCATCTTGGTGATGTTGTGGATAAAACCTCTGGAGCTAATTGGAATTTTGAACATTTTTATACCTACCACCGAAAGATGGCGTTTGCAACACATCGAAATATCCATTTCCGACCATATAAAGTATATATATCCTCGATCAGCGTAAAAATCTAAGATGATCTAGACATGTCCGTCCGTCTGTCTGTCTGCCTACTGAAATCACGCTACCGTCTTTAAAAATAAAGATATTGAGCTGAAACTTTGCACAGGTTCTTTTTTTGTCCATAAGCAGCTTAAGTTCGAAGATGGGCTATATCGGACTATATCTTGATATAGCCCCCATATAGACCGATCCGGCGATTTAGGGTCTTAGGCTTATAAGAGCCACATTTATTATCAGATTTTGCTGAAATTTGAGACAGTGAGTTGTGTTAGGCTCTTCAACATCCTTCTTCAATTTGGTCCAAATTGGTCCAGGTGTGGACATAGCTGCCATATAGACCGATTCTCCGATTTAGGGTCTTAGGCCCATTAAAGCCACATATATTAACCGATTTTGCTGAAATTTGGGACAATGAGTTCTGTTAGGCCCTTCGACATCCTTCTTCAATTTGGGCAAAATCGGTACAGATTTGGATATAGCTGCCATATACACCGATCTGTCGATTTAGGGTCTTAGGCCCATAAAAGCCACATTTATTATCCGATTTTGCTGAAATTTAGGACAATGAGTTCTGTTAGGCCCTTCGGCATCCTTCGTTAATTTCAGATCGGTCCAGACTTGGATATAGCTGCCATATAGATCGATCATCTTATTTAGGGTTTTAGGCCCATAAAAGCCACATTTATCATCCGATTTGGCTGAAATTTGGGAAGGTGAGTTGTGTTAGATCCTTCGACATCCTTCTTGAATTTGGCTGAAATCGGTCCAGTTTTGAATATAGCTGCCATATAGACCGATTCTCCGATTTAGGGTCTTAGACCCATAAAAGCCACAATTATTATCCTATTTTAATGAAATTTGGGACAATGAGTTGTGTTATGCTCTTCGACATCGTTTTTCAATTTGGCACAGATCGGTTCAGATTTGGATATAGCTGCCGATCGATCTCTGGATTTAAGGTTTTGGGCCCATAAAAAGCGGAATTATTGTCCGATATCGAAATTATGGACAGTGAGTTAAGTTAAGCCCCTTCACATAGTTCTGCAATATGGCACAACTCGGTCCAGATTGGGATATAGCTGCCATATAGACCGATCTCTCGGTTGTAAGTTTTGGGACCATAAAAGGCGCATTTATTGTCCGATTTCGCCGAAGTTTGTGACAGTGAGTTAAGTAAGGCTCTTCGAAGTCCTTATTCAATTTGGCCCAGATCGGTGCAGATTATAGCTGCCATATTGACTTATCAAATGCAAATTTTGCCCAGAAACATACCAACCAAGGAACATGGGCAATCTTCTTACATATCAATGAGTGCTGTCCGATTCAAGTTTAAGCTCAATGATAAGGAGCCTCAGTGCGACACCTCTTTGGAGAGAATTTTTACATGACATAGTACTTCACCAATGTTGCCAGCATTAGGAGAGGAAAACCACCGTTGATAATTTTTAGTGATGGACTCGTCAGGATTCGATCCCAGGCGTTCAACGGCATAGGCGGACATGCAAACCTTTGCGCTACGGTGGCCTCTTTCCTCCTCTCTCTCTTCTACGGTAACCTATCTCTCGGTTTTAGGTTTTGGGACCATAAAAGGCGCATTTATTGTCCGATTTCGCCGAAATTTTGAGACAGTGAGTTGTGTTGGGCCCTTCGTCATTCTTCTTCAATTTGTCTCAGATCGACGTAGATTTGGATATAGCTGCCATATAGACCGATCTCTCGATTTAAAATTTTAGGGCCAACGAGACGTTTTGCCATACACTGACTTGCTTTGTTTCACTGTTTGTGGGAAACGTCTCAGCCATTCAGAGCAGTTGAGATATTTTGCGAGTTTAATTTTTTCAAACACCAAATTAGAAGTTATGGTGGCTTATTGTTAAGATTTATTTTCTCTTGCTATGTGGGTACAATTTTGGCTTATTTTACAATTTTTTTATAATTCTTTTTTTGGAAAAATTATTGTTTTTTTTTTGACTTTATACAGGGCTGTGTTTTTTTAGCAAAATTAAAGCATTTATTTAGGCTCACATGGTTTGAATGACTCGTTTTTGAGGCAAACGAGTAGTTTTCCGAGCATTATAAAGAGAAAACGAGTAGTTTGCTCAGAACAGCTTTGGTCCGAACATGATATTACATGCTTTGAGTGACTCGCTTTTGAGGCAAACGAGTCGTTTCACCTTTATAAATTGTAAACAAGTCGTTGTCAGAGCATTATACTATGTTCAGACCAAAGCTTTTTTGAGCAAATGGCTCGTTTGCGCTTTATAATGCTCTGAAAAGGACACACGAATAAATGTAGATTTGTTTAACGATAGTTTAAGGAAAGATTTTTCGAAAATTAATAATTGGACAGTCATCTATGAAGTAAAATGATAATCTATAAGCAATCGAAATTCGGTTGTGTCATGACCGTAATTAAGTTTTGGGTCTTTGGCTCATAACCAATACTAAAATACCTGGAGCAATGAATCTGGAGCTTTTTGTGCAATCTTTCCATTGCTAGAAAACCCATGGCCAAAAAGCCACTTTTCTATATTTCTGGATAAATTCGTGGAACAAAGCCTTTAACTGACGATTTATTTTGCTTATCTGCAAAGCTAATCTAAAAATTTGTTAATGCTCTTCTTCTTATCATTATTATTTCAGGGGAAACAAATATCAAATAAACAAAGGAACCCTTGGTCCCAAAGTCAAACAATATAAATGTCGATTTGAAGTCAATAACAAAGCAAGCCAATTAAATTGAAAATAAGCAAAAACAAAAAAGAAACGCAAAAATGTTAACCTTAGTCAACTGAAACAACGAAAGCAATACCTAAACCTGTGAAATAATTTACAAAAGCATCCTTTTGCGATTTAAGAAGATAAACGGAAATAAACTCTCAATACTTCCCACTTTCTTTCTGTTCTCGTTTACACAAAGAATCTAACCTTCTGCTGTCGCAAGCTACATGCATGCAGCAAAACTTTACAACATTTCAATGAAATCATCTGCCAATGTTCTCCAACGCCACTCCATGCCACCGCAGGGCAGAGAGTCTTAGGAACAGCAACAAAGTATGACAGAATCCTTTAAAGGATACGAAGAAAGAAAACCTCAAACTGAACACCAAAAAGGTTGTAATTCTATTGATACCCCCTCCGGTCAGGCGGCGCACAGCGCATCTTGGTTCGCATATTCATTGTGTGAACTGTGGAAAAGGAGACCAGCAGAGTAAGGCAGCATCAAGGAGACATTGAAGGAAAGAAAAGGATAAAGCGAAACCGAACAAAAAGGGTCAACACCACAAAAATGTCTGTGGAGTGCATAGCGGCTACAAGTAAAATAGTGTTAGCCAAGAATTCTGCGGCATCCGCATACACGCCTCCACCTCCAGTTAGTGCCACCTTCGCAGCTTCCACATCCACATACCCCACGGCCTCCGCAGCTAGCCACCAGCAACAGCAACAGCATCACCAGCAGCAACATCAACGTCCACACCAACCACACGAGACAAACTTCATTGTTAGCCAAAGTGGTCGACGTGGAGCACAAAATGCAAAACGTCAACAACAGCATCAACAACAGCCACCGGCCGCCCAGTATCAACAAGATTTACAGCCGGAGCAACATCCGAAAAGCCAGCAATTACAGCAAACCGCCACCATATACATTGTCAACAAATCCGCTGATTTATACCATCCCCGTCGCCTAGGTGTCCAAAACGAGGGCGTTGTAGACACCAACAACAAAAGCAGCAACGGCAACAGCAACAGCAAAGGAATCAACAACGGCCGCACAACAAATGGTGGCCCTGTGGTTAATGACGGCATTAATAAAAACTCCTCGCATCAATCTTTGGCCAACGATTTACCACCACCACCGCCACTGGCTGCCTTTTCGCTGCCTTGCCCCAAAGCCAATGACAGTGTTACGTTAGTCAGTGACGAGGATGAAGTCGAGCTATGTGAGCGTTTGGAATGGTCGGCGGCGCAGTCATTGGTAGAGATGACTTCGAAGGACAAGCATCGCCGCAATAGCAACAGCAGCATTAACAGCAATAATAGCAGCACTGGCAGTGGCAGCAACAACAACAACAACAACAGCCATCAACAGTCAATCACTATCAACCGAAGATATTCAGCATCAGCCGGTAGCAATAACAGCTACAGCAGTCACTACAAAATCGGTAAGTTTTCTTAACAATTCTCTTTTTAAAAATTTAGGAATTACTATTTAACCCAGATGTTAGATTGAGCGTTTTTTTTCATACCCACCACCGAAGGAGGGGGCTATATTCATTTTGTCCTTCCGTTTGCAACACATTCAACAATCCATTTCCGACCCTACATAAGACGATCTAGCCTTGTCCGTCCGTCCGCCCGTCTGTCCGTCCGTCCGTCCGTCCGTCTGTCTGTCCGCTCGTCCGTCTGTCTGTCCGCTCGTCCGTCTGTCTGTCCGCTCGTCCGTCCGTCTGTCCGCTCGTCCGTCCGTCTGTCTGTTTGTATGTCTGTCTGTCTGTCTGTCTGTCTGTCTGTCTGTCTGTCTGTCTGTCCATCTGTCCGTCCGTCTGTCCGTCCGTCCGCCCGTGTGTCCGTCCGTCAGTCCGTCTGTCCGTTCGTCCGTTCGTCCGTGCGCCTGTCTGTCCGTCCATCTGTCCGTACGTCCGTCTGTCCGTCTGCCAATCCGCCTGTCCGTCCGTCCGTCCGTACGTCCGTCTGTCCGTCCGTCCGTCCGTCCGTTTGCTCGCCGTCTGCCCGCCTGTCTGTTGAAATCACGCTACAGTCTTTAAAAATAAAAATAGAGATATTGAGCTGAAACTCAGCACAGGTTCGTTTTTTGTCCATAAGCAGGTTAAGATGGGCTATATCAGACTATATCTTGATATAGCCCCCATATAGACCGATGCGGATAGGATAACTACATTGCTGAAATTTGGGACAGTGAGTTGAATTAGGCCCTTCGACATCCTTCTTCAATTTGGACCAGATCGGTCCAGATTTGGATATAGCTGCCATATAGACCTATCTATCGACTTAAGGTTTTGGGCTCATAAATAGCGCATTTATTGTCCGATTTAGCTGAAATTTTGCACAGTGAGTTGTGATAGACCAGTCAATATCTCTCCTCAATTTGGACCAGATAGGTTCAGATTTGGATATAGCGGTCATATAGACCAATCTCTCGATTTAACATCTTGCTCTAATAAAAGGCGCATTTATTGTTCGATTTTGCCAAAATTTGGGACAGTGCTTTGTGTTAAGCCCTTCGAAATTCTTTTACAATTTGGCCCAGATCGATCCAGATTTGGATATAGCTGTCATATACACCGATCAGTCGATTTGGGTCTTAGGCCCATAAAAGCCACATTTATTATCCGATTTTACTAAAATTTGGGACGGTGAGTTGTGTTGGGCCCTTCGACATACTTCTTCAATTTGGCCCAGATCGGTCCCGATTTGGATATAGCTGTTATATAGACTGATCTCTCGATTTAAGGTTTTGGGCTCATAAAAGACACTTTTAAAGTCAGATTTTGCCAAAATTTGGGACAGTGAGTTGTGTTAGGTCCTTCGACATTCTTCCTAAATTTGGCCCAGATCGGGTCAGATTTGGATATAGCTGCCATATAGACCGATCCTCAGATTTAAAGTTTTGAGCCCATAAAAGGAGCATTTATTGTCCAAATTCGCCAAAATTTGGGACAATGAGTTATGTTAGGTCCTTCGACATCCTTCTTCTATATAGCCCAAATCGGTCCAGACTTGGATATAAATGCCATATAGACCGATTTCTAGTCGCATTTATTGTCCGATTTCGCCGAAATTTGGGAGAGTGAGTTAGGTTAAGCCCCTTGAAATACTTCTGGAATATGGCACAGATCGGTCTAGATTTCGATATAGCTGCCATATAGACCAATCTCTCGGTTTTATGTTTTGGGGCCATAAAAGGCGCATTTATTGTCTGAAGTCACCGAAATTTGGCACTGTGCTTTGTGTTATGCTCTTCGACATTTTTCTGCAACTTGGTCCAAATCGGTTCAGATTTGGATATAGCTGCCATATAGACCGATATCTCGATTTAAAGCCTTGGCCCCATAAAAGGCGCATTTATAATCCATTTTCACTGAAATTTGGGACATTGACTTATGTTAGACTTTTCGACATCTACGTCGTTTATGGTGCAGATCAGTTTATTTTTAGATATTGCTACTAAAAATACCAATATTTTGTTATAAACAATTGAGCAATGATTTGTTCTTATTAGTTTTTGGTTCAAATCGAAACATATTTCGATATAGCCGCTATGAGGCATAAGATATGCATTTCCACCGGATTTTGACGAAAGGTGGTTAACATATACAACCGAGGTGGTGGGTATCCAAAGTTCGGCTCGGCCAAACTAAACTCCTTTTTACTTGTTAACTTTCACATTTTGAGCCTCTGGCGGCTCTCCAGATTACCGATTGGTGGAGGCCTTTATAGGAGGGTTGTGCCCCACACTCCTTCTACTACATGAGCATAAATTTTAATATCGTACTCGCTCAAATTTATCTATCACTTGATTCTTCATTATCTTAATGGGTCCATTAAGCTATTTGAGGCGTAAAACGCCGCCTAGAAACTTCGACATACTTTTTAATGTCACATTTGTAATCTATTCCCAAATATTTTTTATTCTAATTTTCGGAGGTGAGGCGACCCGCCATTACTTGGACCCAATTTTGTATACCAAATTCGTAATCTATTCCAGACTTAGGGTGGGGTTCAGGATCTCAGTAGGCCACCTGGACCCAATTTCGTGCTCCACTCCCTTATATCTTTACCTTGAGTCCCACAATGTCCCGATCGGTTCACCTTCATTTTTGCTCATGGGGTAAGTAATTTCAGCCCAATCGGACAACGAGTGCTAGAGGCTCAAGAAGTCAAATCAAAGTACCACTTTATTTGGGAAACATGTACAAATTTGAATCGATGTTTTTCCACAGATGGACGGACATGACTAGATCGACTTAGACTGTCAAGACAATCAAAAACTTATATGCTAGAGGGTCGCGGATTAATATTATAATGGTATACGAATTTGGCACCGGTGTCTAGAAGGCAGATCCACCATCAAAAAATACCAAAGACTGACATGAATGTTCGACGATACAAGATGGGTTTTAAATGAATTACGAATTTGCTAAACAAATTTAGCGCCAGATATCTGGGTTCCGGCCAAACCAAAAACAATAGGTAATGGGTCTTAAATGAAAAGCCTGGAGTACACTCACTAAAAGACTACAATCCTCGTACAAATATTTTGGGGCGATTTTGTAGGATGGCCTGGAATGAGAAACACCATCCAAACTGAATAGTGGAGCGATCGGGAGAGTATTGAACTCAAATAAAAGATATTTGGGTATAGAATACGAAACTTAGTTATATCAATATGTGGGGCTAAGTCTGAGGGGACTGTTAGAAGGATCAAATTTTCTATTAGCTACTCATTACTATTTATTAGTTGTCAATTTTTTCCTTAAATGGTAATTGAAACCAACAAAGATTGGGTTTAACCCTGTATTCGTTAACTGTTGTCCAAGTGTTCTTAGCCCAGCTCAATGCTTCTCAATTCCCAAAAAAAATCATCCCATTCATATAAGATAGGAATTAAATCATTTGTGCGTGTGTGTGTGTGGCCCTGAATTGTCCACAGTAACAAGTTGCATGTATTCAACAGAGTAAACATTTTTCCTTGCCTTAATCGCATTACTCTGAAGCCGATGATTCAATTTACTTTGTTAAAATACCCATGGAAATAAGTATGGTTTTTATTGACGCATCCCCCGCCAAGACCAATGGTAGCTACCCCTACCATGCCTCCCATCCCATGCCATGTCATCCCAGCGCATCTATCCATCCATCCCCAGCTTAAATATGGCAACATGAAATGAAATGTACATTTGTATGTAAATCCCCCAGAGGAGTGGTATGTACCAGCAGGGAGGAACAGAGGGAGAGAGAGAGAGGGGAAAGTAAACAAAAGAGCGCCATTAAAAAATCCACGTAAAACTACTCGCATCGTCATACCCATGCGAAAGAACGGTCAGACATTCATAAGGGTACGTCACATTGTACACCACACATGTGTCCACTGACCATCGAGACGTAAGCAGGCACCAATGACATCAATAGTTTGACGGCGTCTGAATGTGAATTTTAAATAAATTCCTCCGAGTATAATTTCATAAGTATTTTATTTAAACACATGTGTCATGTTTTTTGTTTGCCCTGTTGCTTTGCGTTCCGCCGGAACATTTATGATGGCAGGGGTGCTTCCTTCCGATTCGGTAGGTTGGCCTGGTACCCTTAACATTTTGAAATTCTTTTGTGCGGCGGCATTGAAACGTTGCTTTGCTGGCCACCCTTGCTGCCACGAGAATGTAAAGGCGAAACGCGTCCAATGGAGATGATTGAAAGAATGAATGGTCAAAGGAAGGCCCCAACCAGCATGCACAAATAAAAGTAATCACGTGGACACAAGAGTGGATCAAAATACGTGTTGCTTTCTTTTTTGGGTTGGGTGAAGGCAGACAATTCGAGAGATGCCTTGTTAATTATGGGGGAATGTTTGAAATTGTATTTCAATTGCTGCACACCGGACTGTTTATTCCATGAGTTTTCGCATATTCTCGGTGTTGCATACACAGAGAATATGCGAAAACTCAAAAAAAAAAAAAAATATAGACAAAAATTTAACAAGTAAAAAGGTATATTGAATACCCACCACCTCGGGTATATATGTAAACCACCTTTCGTCACAATCCGGTGAAAATTGCATACCTTATGTCCCATAGCAGCTATATCGAAATATGTTCCGATTTGGACCAAATACTTATAAATACAAGTCATTGTTCAATTGTGTATAACAAAATATTGGTCTTTTTAGTAGCTAGGCAAAATTGAAGAAGGACGTCGAAGGGCCTAACTCAACCCACTGTCTAAAATTTCAGCGACATCGGACAATAAATGCGCCTTTCATGGCCCCAAAACCTAAAACCGAGAGATTGGTCTATATGGCAACTATATCCAAATCTGGACCGATCTGTGCCATATTGACGAAGGATGTCGAAAGGCCTAACAAAACTCACTGCCCCAAATTTCAGCAAATTTCTCTTTTTAGGCAAACAAAGAATATTGAATACGAACTGTTATGCTATTGTGTAACATCTCAGTTCATTCGGATAAGAATTGCGCCTTGTAGGCGCTCAAGAAGCAAAATCGGGATATCGGCTTATATGGGAGCTGTATCAAGCTATAGATCGATTCAGATCATACTTAACACATTTATTGGACGTGATACCAACACACTACGAGCAAAATTTCTGCCAAATCGGACGAGAATTGCGCCCTCTAGAAGCTCAAGAAGTCAAGACCCAAGATTTATATGGCAGCTATATCGAAACAAAGACCGATTTGAACCATACTTATCGCAGTGGTTGGAAGGTATACCAAAACACCACGTGCAAAATTTTAGTGGTTGGAAGGTATACCAAAACACCACGTGCAAAATTTTAGTCAAATCGGACGAGAATTGCGCCCCCTAGAAGCTCAAGAAGTCAAGACCCAATATCGGTTTATACGGCAGCTATATCAAGACATACACCGATTTGGCCCATTCCTAATCCCAACCGACCTACACTAACAAACAGTTTTTGTGCAAAATTTCAAGCGGCTAGCTTATCTCCTTCGAAAGTTAGGGTGCTTTCGACAGACGGACGGACAAACGAACGGACAGACGGACGGACAGACTGACGGACATGGCTAGGTGGACTTAAAATGACATGACAATCAAGAATATATATGTTTGTTTGTTTGTTTGTCTGTTCCTTACAGACTCCGAAACGACTGAAACGATTTTCTTGAAATTTTCACTGACGGTGCACAGTAATCCCGTGGTGAAAATACGGTACTACATTTTTTGATATCTGAAGGGGACGCGGACACTCCCCCTTACCCAAATTTTCAGAAACGCCAGATCTTGGAGATGGGTGTTGCGATTTAAGCGAAATTTTGTGTGCTCTCTTATAGTAACCCACAAACAAAAATTTGGTATTCAAATTTCGGATGGAGTACCTAGGGGGGGCGCCCCACCCAAAAACCTACCAAATACATATAAACACCAATCACGAGAATATGGGGCTTAAAAGTAAGGTATTTAAGATTAGAAAACGTATCTGATATCCAATTGTCGGACCAAGTGTTTGGGGGACCACCCCAACCCCCAAAACCCCTAAATCGGACATATTTACCTACCATGACAATGTAGGACTCAAATGAAAGGTATTTGCGAGTAAAATACGAATCTGATATCCTAATATGGGACAAAGTTTCTGGGGGTGCACCCCTTTCCCAAAACACCCCCCAAACAGGACATATTTACTGACCATGGCAATATGGGACTCAAATGAAAGGTATTTGAGTGTAGAATACGAGTCTGATATCCATATGTGAGGCCAAGTGTTTAGGGGGCCTCCCATCCCCGAGAACTTACCCCAAAGAAGACAAATTTACGACCATAGCAATATAGAACTCAAATGAAAGGTCTTTCGAAGTAAAGCACGAATCTGATATCAATGTCCGGGAAAAGTGTCTATGTGGCCACCCTACCCCCATAACATCACCCAAATAGGAAGTACTTGCTAACTAATGCAATATGAGGCTCAAATAATAGGTGTTTTAGAGAAGAACATTAATCTGATAAATATTTTCAAAGCCAAGTCACTGAGTGGCCGCCCCGTCCCCCATAACACTCCCCAAACTGGTCATGTTTGCCGACTATGGAGAAATGGAGCTCGAATGAAGGGTATTTGTGAGTAGACCATAAATCTGACATCAACATTCGGGACCAACTGTCTGGGGGACGTCCCACCACCATAACAACCACCAAGTAGGTCGTATTTGCTATTTTTAGGGCCCATACCCCAAACTAGACATATTTGCTGGCTTTTTCAATACGGAGTTTAAGTGAACGGTATTTGAGATAAGAAAACGAGTTTGATATTTAATTTTGAGGCCAATGGCAATATGGGGTTCGAATATATGAGAATAGAGCATGTTGCTGATATATTTTCAGGGCTTAGTGTTTGGGGACCGCTCTACTTCCCAAAACACCCCTAAATCAGGCATATTTACCTACCATGTCAATGTGGGGCTTGAATGAAAGGCATTGGGGGGGAGAGCAAGAATTGATACCCACTTTCGTAACCAATTTTCTGGGAGTCTACCCCTTTCCCAAAATACCCCACAAACAACAATTTTTTAGGGACCATCGCAATATGGGGCTCAATCAAAGGTATTTGGGAGTAGAATACGAATTTGATATCCCAATTTAGGACCATGTATTTAGGGCATCACCCCTTCTCCAAAACAACCCCCAAAGGGAAAAAATTTTTGACCATGCCAATATGTGGCTCAAATGAAATGTATTTGAGATTAGAAAACGAATTTGATAACCTATTTTGGGGCCATGTTTTGGGGGACGCCTCATTGGGGCAACTCTCCCAAAAGCTGATATTTTTTCAGGGCCAATTGTCGGGGGGTCCACCTCGCCCCTGAAAACACCCCTAAACCAGATGTCATGAGAATATTGGGCTGAAATAATGTAATTTAAGAAAGGAGTACACCTAACATCCAAACTTAAATTCGTAGACAAATAAAGATGGGATTCAGATAAAGGCACTTATATTGTTAAGCTGTTTGTCAAACGACTAAAAGCTCTTTAATTGTCGAAAATAAATACTCCAAGGAAAATTTTGTTCCATATAAAGAAAAAAAGGCGCAGCGGATCGGGCCCGGTCCAGCTAGTCTGATATAAAACTTAAGGATCAATTCAACCCTGTACCAGGGAGGTGTAGAGTTTATAAAACAAACAAAGGATAGTGAATAAAAATGTTCATGCTATTGAAGCCATATCAGGATATGGACCGATTCGGATCAAACGTGGTTTGGATGTTGGAGACCATAGTGGTTGCCATTATAAAAAATTTCAGCCAAATCGGATAAGTATTGGGCCCTAAAAGAGCTCAAGAAGTAATATCGGACACTCATACTGATGGTCAGAAGTTGTTGCACAAAATTGCAGCTAAATCGGATAATAATTGCGTTTTCTGGAGGCTCAAGAATATCCGGTTTATATGGCAAATATATAAAGATGTTGAACGATTTTGCCCATACTTATCTCTGAAGATGAAAGTCATAACAAACGGATAAGAATTGCGTAGTCTAGAGGCTCAAGGTTTATATGGCAGCCACAGTAGCGCAGAGGTTAACATGACCGCATATGACGCGGAACGCCTAGGTTCGAATCCTGGCGAGACCATCAGAAAAAAATTTCAACAATGATTTTCCCCTCCTAATGCTGGCATCATTTGTGAGGTACTTTGCCATGTAAAACTTCTCTCGAAAGAGGTTTCGCACTGTGGCAAGCCGTTCAGACTCAGCTATAAAAAGGAGACCCCTTGTCATTGAGCTTAAAACTTGAATCGATCTGCACTCATCGATATGTGAGAAGTTTGCCGCCCCTGTTCCTTATTTTCCTTATAATTTCCATGCCTGCCTCTTTGATAGGTGTTAAGCTTGCAATGCTGCGGGAAATATTTTCGTTTCACTCCCAGCTGCCCGTTATCGTGTTCACATTTGAGCCCATCTGCAAAGATGGGTGGGTGTTATTGTAACGTAATGCGGCATAATTGAAAATCGATTCACGGTCTTTTATGAGACTTAAGTGACCATCAATATGTACCTGCTGAACAGAAATATATAAACAAAGAACCACAAACACACACAAAGAAGGACGAATATTCGTTTATTCATTGACCAAAACTCAAACACACACTCAACAATGATGATTGTGTGCAAACGTCTTTGGTTTGCCGAGAGTCAATAACGGTCATAGCGGGAACTCAGGGCCTGATGGACGGATAAATGTACACTCCCGCTTGATGGCACTGCCACTGACCGGTGATGGTCTTCTGTACAATGTTTGCATGTATGTGTGTGTGTGTGTGTAGGTCACGCGAGGGAATTAATGCGACTTATAGAGACAGACATTCGTTCGTCGGTCCACCACCAAAGAGCCGTCAGTCACACAGTCAGTCAATAGCAGCGCACAGTCAAGTCAGTACCTGTTTGTATAGGCATGACCCTTCTCGCAAATGGCCTCCCATTTGCCACATGCAACAAGCTTTCGTTGCCTTTGCTTTGGTTTCGTGCTTACTTTTACTCAATTTTAGTCATTCTTATTTCAGGGGCTTTTCGAAGGTGCTTCTCCTCCCCCTCATACTCCCCATTTGCCTGGCCTTCTTCACTCGTTCTCACTCATTTGCAGTTAAATAACACAAACAGAAAATAAACACTGAACAAATGGTAATGGAAATGGAAGGAATGAAACACAGTCACAAACGAAAGCCACCAACTAAAAGCTGAACAGGTGGCCCATAACACGTTTCAAGTTCCATCTCCCTCTCTCTCTCCGACCCTTGTATTTGTTTGTTACCATTTTTATTGAGATTGTGCGTGCTCTGTTGCCCGAATGGGAATGAGTCGACCACCCAACGCCTACCCAGCAGAGGTGGGAGAGAATTTTCCGTTTTAGTTTTCCAAGCAACTAAGAAAAACTGAAAGTATTAATGAATGTTTGAGTAGGTTCAAACAAACGTCGTCATACCTATTTACTTAAGAAAATTGTTAAAAGGGTTATAATGACACTGCCGCCGACAATGACGGCAATGATGGCGGTGATGGCCAAGGCTGATGACGATGGCTATACAGTTTTATACCTTTAGCTCTGCTTATCATGCTTTTCCACACAGGCAATAGCTGTCGGTTTTCGTGGCTATTCGACATCAAGTCGTTTTTGGTAATTGTCATTTAAGTGTATTAATTTCGTTGAGAGAATAAATACTTAATACCATTCATCATACGCCACCTCGTACTTAACGTACTGCGAACGAAACTGTATCCGATTAAATGAGAATAAACAACAATCATACGTTCTGGTGGCCGGCCACATGGAATTCTTTTGTAATGCGAACAAAGTTCATCATTCCCATGAATGAAAGTAAGCACAGCACAACAGTTGCATGCGATACATAGGAATGTTAAAGGTAACATGTGGTGCAAGTACTTCACAAAGCATACAACATGTCAAAATATTTGGATGCATAAAATGACGTAAATGGAAAGTGGAGAAATACCTTTTATACCCACCACCGAAAGATGGCGGTATATTCATTTTGTCATTCCGTTTGCAACACATCGCAATATCCAATTCCGACCTTATTCAGCGTAATAATCTAAGACGTTCTAGCCATCTGTCTGTTGAAATCACGCACCAGTCTTTAAAAATAGAGATATTGAGCTGAAACTTTGCACAGATTCTTTTTTTGTCCATAGGCAGGCTAAGTTCGAAGATGGGATATATCGGACTATATCTTAATATAGCCCCCATATAGACCGATCCACCGATTTAGGGTCTTTGGCCCATAAAATGCACATTTATAACCCTATTATGGTGAAATTAAAGACAGTGAGTTGTGCAAGGCCGTTCGACATCCTACTTAAATTTGGCTAAGATCGGTCAAGTTTTGGATATAGCTGCCATATAGACCGATATGCCGCTTTAGGGTCTTAGGCCCATAAAGGTCACATTTATTATCCCATTTTGCTGAAATTCGGCACAATGAGTAGTCTTAGTCCCTTCGACATTCTTCTTCAATTTTGCCCTGATCGGTTCAGATTTGGATATAGCTGTCATGTAGACCGATTTCTTGATTTAAGGTTTTGGGCCCATAAAAAGCGCATTTATTGTCCGATGTCGCCGAAATTTGAGACAGTGAGTAAGGTTAAGCCCCTTGACATACTTCTGCAATATGGCCCAAATCGGTATAGATTTAGATATAGCTGCCATATAGACCTATGTGCCGATTTAGGGTTTTAGGCCCATAAAATCCACATTTATTATCACATTTTGTTGAAATTTGGGACAGTGAGTTATGTTAGGCTCCTCGACATCCCTCGTCAATTTGGCCTAGATCGGTCCAGATGTGGATATAGCTGTCATATACACCGATCCTCCGATTTAGGGTCTTAGGCCCATAAAAGCCACATTTATTATCCCATTTTGCTGAAATTTGGCACAATGAGTAGTCTTAGGCTCTTCGACATTCTTCTTCAATTTGACCCTGATCGGTTCAGATTCGGATATAGCTGCCATATAGACCGATTTTTAGATTTAAGGTTTTGGGCCCATAAAAGGCGCATTTATTGTCCGATGTCGCTGAAATTTGAAAAAGTGAGTTTAGTTAGGCTCTTCGACGTTCTTCTTAATTTTGGCCCAGATCTGTCCAGATTTGGATATAATTGCCATATCTCGATTTAAAGTCTTGGCCCCATAAAAGGCGCCGTTCGGACTCGGCTATAGAAAGGAGGCCCCTTATCATTGAGCTTAAAACATGAATCGGACTGCACTCATTGATATGTGAGAAGTTTGCCCCTAATCCATAGTGGAATGGTCATGAGCAAAATTTTTATTGCTGCTGTGATATGAAAACAAAACTTCAAATGGCTCTTCAAGTAGAGATCACAATGCAAGAATTCAGCAAAAAGATCGTAATTTTCAATAATGAATATTCCTTCCATTGGCCATTGGTTAAATAAAGGCGTCAATTGCTCCCTTTGTCATATCGAGTATCATAGTCACTTAGTATTTAAGCAAGAGCCAGTGCCGGTCGGCCTCAAACTGAGATACTCCAGTCGATACCGGTGATTGTTCGCGACTGCAGTTACTCCGTATAGAGCATTCCACTATCCGCAACTTGTGAACGCTCCCAGTAGCCTCTAGCTAAGCATCTCGCCATAACAATGAACCCCACACTGATCAAAGCTCAAAGTTCCAGCCAGAGTGATGCTCATAGTTATCCTTTGCTGGACATTTTTATAACCACCACCGTAGGATAGGAGGTATATTCGGACCCAACCTAGTATATATATATATATATATACTTCAGATCGTCGTAAAATTCTAAGATTTGACAATGTCCGTGTGTCTGTCCGTCCATATGTTGTAATCACTCTACAGGCTTCAAAAATTGAGATATTGAGCTGAAATTTGGCACAGATACGTCGTTTTGATGCACGCTAGTTAAGTTTTAGAACTGGCCAAATCGGAACATATTTGGATATAGCTGCTATATAGACCGATTTTCCGATAAAAGGTCTGAAGCCCAAAAAAGCTTTATTTATTATCCGATTTCGCTGAAATTTAAAACAATGAGTAGCTTAGGGCCTATCAATATCTGACCCAAATATGGTTCAGATCGGACTATATTTTGATATAGCTGCCATATAGCCCTATCTCCCGATAAAGGTTCTGAAGCTCAAAAAAGCTTTATTTATTGCCCGATTTCACTGAAACTTAAAACAGTGGGCTATTTGAAGACTCCCGACATCTGGTCTAAATATGGTATCGATCAGAATATATATAGATACAGCTGCCATATAGCCCGATCTCCCGATAAAGGGTCTGAAGACCATCAAAGCTTTATTTTTTAACCGATTTCGCTGAAATTTGAAACAGTGAGTATTTTTAGACCTACCAACATCTGACCTAAATATGGTTCAGATATATTTAGATATAGCTGCCATATAGACCGATCTCCCGATAGGGGTCTGAAATCCATAAAAGCATTATTTTTTATCCAATTTCACTGAAATTTGAAACAGTGACAAGTTTTAGGCCACCCCTCATCCCATCAAAATATGGTAAAAATAGGACTGTATTTATCATGTAGACCGATATGCCCGTTAAGGGTCTGAAGCTCATAAAAGCTTTATTTATTACCTGATTTAGTTGAAATTTAAAATGCAAAATTCTATAGTGACTTATATTTATAAAACCAATCAATGTCCGTGGAAAATTTGGGTGCATAAGTTATCCAATTTTCATCGGATTGTGACGAAAGGGGGGTTTACATATACACCCGAGATGGTGGGTATCCAAAGTTTGGCCCGGCCGAACTTAATGCCCTTTTTACTTGTTTGCTGTGTATTTAGAACCAGTATCTAGACTGAATCTATAGACAGGTTTGAGCGAAATCGGGCTAATAGCTAAATCCAAATCTATACCAACTTGAAAACTACATGTGGGGATGGTATTAATGCATGTCAGGTAACTAGTTTGCCTTTTATGAGTTCACTACCTCCCATCTGTCTATTGTTCTATGGAACAGCTGCGAACGCACATGGCAAAATCTTCTTGGAATTGAAACGACCATTGGTGGGTATAACAATCCCCCCCATGGTTCCTCCTATAATTCTCTTTGATGGGTAAACCCAACGCACGCGCTAGTGGGTATATATAGAAATTGACATTTTGGTTACTTCCATTGGCATTTACACTTTAATTCTATAATAAATCAAAAATTTTGGAATTAGTAAATCGTCTGTATGACGGAAACCCCTTAAAAAGTTTCAAATGGAAACAAAGTTGAGAATTAAATAAAAATGTCCTTTTGAAAAATACAATTGAGAGCTATTTACATAAATTATGTATGCAAGTGAGCACAAGTGAATGAATGACTGTTTTCTACTTTTGTTCAGGCTCTTGATAAATGTGTGTTTGCCAGTGTATATGAAAACATACATACCCTGCAAACATTTTTGATTGGCAAATAATCTTTCGCGAATCTTCCAGATGAAGGTTATGTGCGCGGATGAGCTCATCTAGGAGTCGGAGACTATTCTCGCGTCGTGAAGAATTGGCTCCTCGAGACGGCTCTTCTGCAAGAGTGTTTCGCGAATCTTCTGTATGAGTTGCTCACGAGTAAGTCAGAAAGATCTAAGAATCTTGTGGAAGAGTAAAAAGTTTGTGTTTTGGACGATTGATAAAATACTCTTATAAAAGATTTGCTCCTTATTCGCCTGGACGAGTAAGAAATAAGTGTTGGGTAATATTTATTATATAATATTCTGTAAGAGTTACCTGTTATTCGCTTGGAAGATCTAAAAATGCATTAAATCGTTCATTAAACACGTAACAACTCTGTAAATATTAAAAAAAAATGTTAGTCTTACTCATCATATTCGTCATACTAAGTACGAATGGTCATATAAACCAAGTTGTCAACTCCAAAAAAAAAAAATCTAATAACATAATTCCATACAAGTCCTTAACGCATCACCTATGCGAATAAAAGCAATCGCGAAAAGTTAACTCAGGCGATTTATAAACCAATCTTCCGGACGATGGCAACGCAATTAGATGCGTAACATTCATCGCGAAGGGTCGCTGAAGCTTCGGTACACGCAATGGATTGTTTAATGATAACCTTGAATAGTGTTTTATGACTCATGCAGCCGATTATAACGCAATGAGTTAGAATCGTCGCGAAGAGTTGCTAAAACTTCCGCACACGCAATAGTTTGCCCAATTATATCCCGGAAGTGTGTTTCGCGACTCATACGGAAGAACAATTGCATCAAAATCTTTCAGAAGATTGTTTTGTTAAACGAACGTTCTTCAAAAATTATGAGAAATGTTTGCAGGGTACAGCTAAGTGCATGACATGTGCGTGTATGTGTAAGCGAGTGTGCATTTACATTTGTACGCGTACGCATTCTACATTATTTATAATTCATAAGTTAGTGCTTGTTGCTGCCAATGTCATTGTTGTTGCTATCGCTGTTTCTGTTATTGTTGTTGCCATAACTTTAGACTCGTATAAATAACAACACGTGTTTTTAATTACATTTCAAAGTTACACCAACAACAACGACCGCAGCAATTGTTTTATACCTAAAACAGCAACGACAACGCACACATTAATAAAGTCGAACAGCAACATCGTGCCAGGCAACGAAACAAAACTGTTGCTATTCGGGTGTTTGTTTTTTGGCTGTTATTTACAACACAACGATTATCTTGGGCATATTTGGCGTTGCCACCACATTGCCATGCATAGGCACACATACAAATGCATATATGCTCGCATATGGTCGAAATTTAAGTCTCCCCTTGAAACTAAACAGGGCGTGTGGAACCTTCCAAAGAGCAAAACGAAAGAAACTGTTGCCTACTTTTAGGCGTTCCAAATACTTGAAATGTATTTCATAACTTTCCCCAGAGTTTGGCTTTCTTTTCTTGCGGCAGCATTACTGCTTGAGGGCAGAAAAAAAACAACAACACCACGGAAGACTACTAATGTTGTGCTTGAGGTGGTAACGTTGTCACATTTAAACTTTTAAAATATTTTCCCCATCTACACCACCATCAGAGAGTGCGGCAGCAATCAAGAGATACTAGAGATGATACACGAGCATGCCACTGCCACCAAAATTTTGCAAGTGGGGGGGGGGGGGGGGGCTCGAGCAACAGCAGCAGGTTCGTTAAGTGTTGGCATCACTGATGGTAGGGGGTTATAGAGGATATTTCGTTGGTTGTGTTTTTTTCTAGCTTTGTATTATGCCAATAGAGCGAGAAAAAAGAAAGGCAAACGCAAAGAGAGACGCACCCGCATGGAAATTGCTTTATTAACCAAATTTAATGGCGCTTTTCTAATAAGCTGTTTTTTATATTACTTTAGAATGCCAAGGCGGCATACCGCCAATGCCTGTATCTATATCCTCCCCCAACCAGCCCTCTGCCACGCACCCACCCACCTATACAGCAACAGCTATCAGCATAGTCAAGTGGCCCAGCAGCAACTGGCAATGTCACCAAGTGTGACAGTGCCTGGCAAAGAGCGAGTAGTGAGTAGTGCTCATAGCTGGTGACACCGATGATGATGATGATGGCAGCCAAATATTTTCGGGGGCTGACATTAATAGACAGCACTGGAATAGACGCTTTGCCGCTTTGAATGCTTTACCACTATTAATGGTCAGGGAGAACAAACTCCCACACTGATACCCATGCCATGCCAGCATGCTAGCCCATACACCCACCAATGGGCGGCATATTCAAATTCCAACCCAAAATGGAACACCCAGGGGCAAATGAATGTTGTCCTCTCATGATGAACTTGCATAAATTGATGCAAAACAAAAAATTTAAATTTTGTCATCCTACAATTAATTTACTTCCTTGTTCGCAATATCCCCTAGGCGCATGTTGCAGATTTGTTTACAATGCCTAAGTCCCAATGCCATATTGGTCTTTAACTTTGATTCTTGGATGTATAATTTTTAAGAATTTTTGAAAAATTCAGTTGATATTGAGAATAGTTTGGGGTAAATTCAATTCTTTGCAAAGTTTTCGGCAGAAAGTCGAGACATGCTATGTTCATATCGATAGTCGCTTATAATAACCCGAGCAATAAGTAGCAATACTGAGGTCACGATTCACGACAATAGCCAAGCTTTAAAAAATTCGTGCCATTGCTGCCTATGATAGAACATCGGACAAAGCTTGTGGTTGGCCACATTTGCGAGGTACAATGGCATGCATGGTCATTTAAAAAAATTTCCTCAAAGAGGCGTCGCACTGCGGGGACGCCGTTCGGACTCGGCTATAAAAAAAGGTGCCTTATCATCGAGTTTTAAACTTGAATCGGAAAGCACTCACTAATGTTTGAGAAGTTTGCCCTGCCAGGTTCCTGGTGTTTTTTAAAAAATTAGGGAAATGAAAAGTGCTCTTTTAAAGGGGAGGGATGGCACCTCAGACACTTTGACTCAAATTCGTTCTTTATTCCCAACGGAAATAACGTTCAGTTTTGGGGTGCTTTAGGGCGTACCCCAAAACACTTGGCTCCAAAATTGGTTATCATATTCGTTTTTTACTCTCTAATACCTTTCATTTGAGTCCCATATTGTCATGAACGTCAAATAAATATATTTATAGGGGTTTTGGGGCTGGAGCGGTCCCCTAGGTACTTGGACCCAACTTTTATTATGAAATTCGTACTCTACTCTTGAATACCTTTCATTTGAATCCCATATTGTCGCGATCGATCAACTTTTATTTTTGGGTTATACTTTTGGGGTAAGGGGGGGGGGTCCGCCCCCCCTTGAGATATAAAAAAAAAATATATATAAAAAATATCTCACTAACAAACAAACACAAATTGATTTTTTATATATAAAAGATTGCACCATAACTCAATCTCATTTTTTTACCAATTATAAGCAGATCTCTGGTGGAAATTCAAACTCTTCCAGAGTTGATTTGGATTTATTTTGATGTTACGATACACAATTACATTAAAAGCCTTCCATTTTCGCCCAACTCCATTATGGTTTTGTATTATTAATCTGCTGTATTCGTTATGCTATAAATGAAACAAACGAGAAAAAACCCATTGTGGATTCCCCTCACAATGGTTATACAGTGAGAAGCAAAACCGAGTGGATGTTCCACTTTTTGCATTACGGCTGTTTCAGCAAACGTACACTCATAGAAAAAAGTTTGCTGAAGATAACAATGACTGGCAGTGGTGATTGTAAACATCCACTAAGACACAAATTTACATATGTGTTCTATTTTTATACCCTCCACCATAGGATGGGGGTTAACAAATTTCGTCATTCCGTTTGTAACTCCACGAAATATTCATCTAAGACCCAATTAGGTTATATATATTCTTGATCCACGTGACATTTTAAGTCGATCTAGCCATGTCCGTCCATCGAAAGCACGCCTAACTTTCGAAGGAATAAGGCTAGCCGCTTTGAAATTTTGCACAAATACTTCTTATTAGTGTAGGTCGGTTGGGATTGTAAATGGGCCATTTCGGTAAATGTTTTTGATATAGCTGCCATATAAACCGATCTTGGATCTTGACTTTTTAAGCCTCTAAAGGGCGCAATTGTTATCCGCTTTGGCTGAAATTTTCCACGACGTGTTTTGTTATAATATCCAACAACTGTGCCAGGTATGATTCAAATCGG